>NC_065582.1:431844-731844 GCF_024542745.1 Macaca thibetana thibetana | reverse complement strand
CCTTCCTACACACACACACACACACACACACGTCAATTTAAAGTACATGAAATCCTGAGTGCTCCTAGGCTTCTAGTAACAACTGGCCGCTGGATAGGAAAGTAAAGTGGGTGAGGCTATCTGGGAGCGTCAGCCTGGAGACAGCTGAAGGCTTGAATGGCAAGGTCAGACAGCTTTGGCTGGAACCCCAGCTCTGTGCCCTCCCTGATGTTTGACTTTGAGCAAGTTTCCGTGCCCCCTAGTATGGGAGTAACGGTAATGTCTGTCTAGTAGTGTAAGGATTGAATGGGTTAAATCAAAAGAAAAACTTTAGAAAAGTGCCTAGCATGTAATCAGCACTCAGTTAAGCTATTGCTAATGTTATTTCCACTGTTTTAAGTGTTTAACTTTATGTCAAATTGCTGATTTTTTTAATGCAATCCAAACATTTTTATCATTTTGAAAGACACATTTTCCAGATTACATAAATTATGTTCTCATTTATCATTTTAAAAGACTGACATTTTCCAGATCACATAAATTGTGTTGTCAAGCACACACTGGCACACCACACATATACATGCACATTCACACACACACACACACATACACTTGCACACACACACCACACATACACACACTCGCACACACACCCACCCACACATACACACGCACACATACACTCTCACACACTCATACACCCACTCACACACACGCACACATACACATGCACACACACCACACACACACGCACACATACACACACTCCACACATACACATACTCTCACACACACTCATGCACACACACACACTCACACACACTCACACACTCTCACACACTCTCACACACACGCACGCACACTCACACTTCAGGTCATTGCATTAATTCCATATGATGTCTAAGCAGCATGTGACTCCACTGAGTCACCATAACTCTTCCTCCCTGGGAGCATTTTTCCAAATAATGTATTCCCATTTGTGAGGAAAGAGTCCCCACATGATGCATTATTCCAACTTCTGATTGAAAAACAATTGCTACATTTAAGCATGAATATGCAACTTGTGGTAGTGATTACGAGGAGTGACCTCATTTCATGATAAAGCACCCCATTATTTTGCTTCTGCTTACAAAAGTATCAGAAAGGTCAGGGACCATTAGGTTAAATGTAAAAAATAAGACATAAGCAGCATGCAGTAAAAATATAATGTGCTATTCACTGTTTAATATTTGTTAAAATGGTTCCGTCAGTTCAAGGACTGCTTGTGCATTTCCTGTTTTACTTTCTGCCTTCTTTTTGTTCCAGAGAAATCAGGCACGCGTTACTGGGAATGCTATTTTTAAAGTTTAAGAGATTTGATGAAAAAGAAAATAGTTTCTTTAATTTCTTATACTCATATTTGCTCTTTGGAATAATTCCTGATTAGGGACAAATATTCACTGGAAACTTCTTGTGTGCAGCGTGTCAGGATGGAAAGAACGAGGACGTGGCGGCTGGAGTAAGAAGTTGCTTTCCGTTTGCAGCCGATGGCCAGTTGAGTGAGCATGCTTCACCTAGCTTATTTCTTTACCTTCATGTCCTTGTCTATTAAATTAGGGTGTTTCACCAATGGCTTTCCAAGTTATCTTTAGCATAATCTATAATATTAAGAAAAAAAACTCTAAAAAGTTTTCAGAAACTCTAAAACGTAAAAGCTTATTATATCAAAATCAATAAGTTGATTCTCCACCAATATGTTGTGAATTTAACAAAATATTTCTTATTTGAATTAGGTAATAATACATTTTCAAGTAATATTCACTATCTGGAACTTTTGGGGCCTTCCAGAATAGCACTAGCATGCAATTAATAATGAATAGGATGTTAAGATATAATAATGATACATTTGTCCCCTTTGATTGAGCAACAGTAACTCAAGACCTCTTCGATATGACAAAAGAACCTGTGGAGAACACGTAAACCTAAGTTTGAAAATGAGCAAGGATGTTCCTTACCTTTAACACAAACCCAGACAACAGCAGCAGTGTGTGTGACCTCCCAGTAGCAGTGTGCATGACCTCCCAGCCCTTCACCTTTAACACAAACCCAGACAACAGCAGCAGTGTGTGTGACCTCCCAGTAGCAGTGTGCATGACCTCCCAGCCCTTCACCTTTAACACAAACCCAGACAACAGCAGCAGTGTGTGTGACCTCCCAGCCCTTCACCTTTAACACAAACCCAGACAACAACAGCAGTGCACATGAACTCCTGGCCCTTTATCTTTGCCTGTAATTTTTCTGGATTGCTTGTAAGTACGTGCAATGCTTTAATACATGACTTAGATTCTTTTAAAACTGTAGACTCTCCCAGGAAAGAACTACTTCACCTTCTAGAATTGGGCATAAATGATTTTCAGGATTCTTGAATCTTCCAGAGTGGGAGAGAACGCACAGACCTGGGAACTCGAGAAGATGCGACAACCTTTGTCTCCACCCCCCTTTGCTGTGAGCCAGTTTACTAAGATCAGTACATAGCCCTGTGCTGTGCCTTGTGTTTACTGCTGAAAATTCAGGAGAGAAACAAACCAGCCAACAGATCAGAGTGAGCAACTCACTTCTATCCTACCTCTCATGAAATAATAGAATTTTTTTAAAAAAGGGAAAAAACCAAGAAAGAATGTAAGAAGGTCTTTAAATCAGTTCGGGCTGCTATAACAAAAAATACCATAGACTGGGTGGCTTAAACAACACGCATTTATTTCTCAAAGCTCTGTAGGCTGAGAGGACCAAATTGCTGGCAGATGCGGTGCCTGGTGAAGGCTGCATCCTGGGTGAGACGTGCTGTCTCCTCATTGTGTGCCACGTGGCGGGGCAGCGGAGAGGAAGCCAGCTCTCATGCTCTCTCACAAGAACACTAATCCCACCATGAAGTCTGCCCTCACAAAATCCGCATCCAAAGGCCCTGTCTCCAAATGCCATCACAACAGGGACTGGGGGCCCATAGAAGAATAATGGAGGGACAGAAATATTCAATCCATAGCAGGAGGCCTGCAGAATTCCTAAAAGAAAGAAGGCGTATTAAGCCAGCAAAGAAAGAATATAGGGGAAAAACAGCCTAGAAGAAATCTGAAAGCCAATGACGAGAAAATGCCATTGACTAGACATGGATTCTGAGGAGCTCCGAGTTAAGGCTCCACAGATAAAAACTGCTGTGGGATAGTTGTTGGGGGTAGTTAATACAGTAAGGACAACAGAAGCACCTGGACCCCACTGGCCCCTACATCTGCTTCCCCTTTACAGAGCAACGGTCAGGAAAAGCATTTGCCACTGAGAAGGGAGGACGTGAGATTTCCTGAGCAAGAGAATGAGGAGCGTGCCCAGGGAGCTGCCAGCATGGGAGAAAGAACTCATCCATCCTAAGAGCCCTCAAATAGCACCTCACCGGCAGTTGCTACCCATGACTGACTCCTAAAACAGAAGGGCCAAATGGACAAGGATTTCAAAGGAAAAGACAAATCCACAAGCATTTTGGCAAACCCTGCCAGGAATAAAATACACCAAACTCAACGGAAAGAAGCACTAACAGCAACCTAATTAATAAATATAATGGGTATAACTAATTATGACAAGGATATTAGAGAAGATGATATACACCTTACAAAGAAATACCTGGTGATCTCAGAATTTTTAAAATATAATTGTCAAAAAATTCATGGGTGATCTAAAAAGTAAAATGCACTCAATTGAAAAACGAATTATTGAAATATGTTTTTTAAAAGATTCTCCCAGTAAACTGGCCAAAAGATTCAAATATGGAAAGTGTTTGCGAGTTAGAAGCACAAAGAACATTCCAAAATCTTAGAAATGCCCATGGGAGAAGTGCCAATGGAAAGTGGAAATAATTACAGTAATGATAGAAATCGATTTCTAAAAGCTGAAAAACAACTCAAGTCTCCATATTTATAAGGGTCACTAAGTATCAAGAAAGATAAATAAAAAGTAATGAGAGAGGCCAGGTGCAGTGGCTCACGCCTGTAATCCCAGCACTTTGGGAGACTGAGGCAGGTGGATCACGAGGTCAAGAGATCGAGACCATCCTGGCCAACATGCTGAAACCCTGTCTCTACTAAAAATAGAAAAAATTAGCTGGGCGTGGTGGTGGGTGCCTGTAGTCCCAGCTACTCGGGAGGCTGAGGCAGAAGGATTGCTTGAACCCGGGAGGCGGAGGTTGCAGTGAGCCAAGATTGCGCCACTGCACTCCAGCCTGGTGACAGAGCGAGACTCCATCTCAAAAAACAAACAAAACAAAACAAAAAAATAGCAAGAGAATCCTGATTTAGTCCATATTTTACACCAAAAAGATAAGTTGAGGGGTCCTTAGAAATTGGCGTGTTAATGTGTGCACGTGTGATACACGTAACACGGACCCTCCGTTACGCATCAGGAGAAGGCTCAAAAGGAACACAAGTAACTATTAATCCTGGCACTTCTGGGAAAATGAGCAGATTAAAAAGATGAAAGGACTGAAGAAGGTCTTCATATAACTTTATATGGATTGCTTGAATCTTTTATAATTGAAACGCCTATGTTTATTATTTGAGTTAATTGGAAACTAATTTAAGAAAATTAATACTATTTAAATTAATACCCTTTTAAATAGAAATTTTAAATTAACAATATTTAAATAATAGTATTTTACTTAATATTAAAAGTAGGATAATTTAACATTTAATAACTAGGAATATAAGAAAATAATATGAAATATTCCACCACTTACTATGTAAATTCATATCAAATATATAAAATGTGACAACTAAAAGAACTTTCATAATTAGAGGAAATTTGGAATAATAGGTCTTGTTAACCAGTAAATGTTTATAATGCTCTACCAAATATTGAGCTTTCAGAAAGTCACGCTAACAAGAAGAAGAAATTCTGTAGCCAAAGTCTTTCGATAATATGTTGGACATGGTACCTGCACATATTAAAGGAAATGACATAAATTAAAGGGCCTCACACATTAAAAAGAAGTAAAAAGACTTGTATCAATTTATCCAACAAAAATAGCCTTGTAACAAGTAGATCTGGTTTGCTTAGGAAGAAGTAACGGAGAATTTAAATATCTTTCAGAAGGAAAGACATAAAGGATCATCCCGGCTTTGCTTCGAAATGGAAGTATTTATTAGCTGGCACTAGAATAACTTTCGGTAAAACTCCGGAGCCTAACCTCGCTTCTTAAAATTAAGTTGATTTTATGGTGGCTCACTCCTGTAATCCCAGCTCTTGGTGAGGCCAAGGTGGAAGGATAGCCTGAGCCCAGGAGTTAGAGACCATCCTGGGCAACATGGCGAGATCCCACCTTTACAAAAAAAAAATGCAGAAATTAGCCAGGCATGGTGATGCGTGCCTGTGGTCCCAGCTATTTGAGAGGGTAAAGTGGAAGGATTAAAAAAAAAAAAAAAAAAAAAAAAAGCACCCAGACCGTCAGCATGTGTTAGCTATAGCACCTGGACACGGGTCTCAGCAGCACTTTCTGAGTGAACGAGGAACGGGCTCTAACAAGCCCTCGCACGCCCACGTTGGATTGGTGATGCTGATGGCCCCCGCATAAGTAGAATGCCGTCTAAACTGAGGAGCACTTTGCTTTCAAGGCCGTGTCCACCACAAACCAGCTATAAAGATCCTAAGCAAATAATTTCCTGATTTTATAACATTAATATCTGTCTTGCTTCCCTTCCCAGTTCAAACGAGATGGTCAAATGAAGCATATGCTAGTGTTCTAAGTAAAAGGAATATTGCATAGTAATAGAAATCATTCCAGTACAATGTCATCATTGCTACACACTACTCTCCTTTTCAATATTTCAACAAAAAAGCAGATTTTTACATGACTTTGCTCTGCAGACAGTGAGTGGTCAATGCTGAAAGCACTGGAATTTCCAGACATTATATCTGTGCCTTGTAAAGTCACATGAATGATGAGACCTGCTGACCAATAATTTGGATCAGGTGACATGGTGTGTCTGCCCATACAACATGCGGGCTCGATCTTTAACCCCTCAGGTTAGCCTGTAACGTTGGGGAAAAAAAAGAAAGAAAACCAGGGCAGGAAACAAGGGACACAGTATGACGGCCACAGAGAAAGTAAAGGAGGTTAGAGATGGGCACAAGGCTGCCATTCACACCCAACAGAAGATTTAAATCTGAGCTTCTGACTACTGATTCCTCTATTCACTCCCTGTATGCACCGAGGGAGGAAATTAATCCGTTCTTTTTTACCACAAGATTAGAAACAGCTATTCAAAAGAAAAGGCAATGCTGACCACTGAGTAATCTGATAACGTTTTTAATTCCAAAGTAATTACACAAACCCTAAGTCATTCTCTCACAATCATAAAAAGGCTTCACATTTCTTATAGACAATATGTCTTTGGTTACAAAACAATAGTTTGAAAAATAAGGTAGATAAACTTTGTACTGAAATGAAATTGATACACTACAGGAAATGCTTACATTGTATGGAATTAAAGGCATTTTTCATGGAAATACATCTAAGGCCCAATTAGCAATTCTAAAAAATGTGATAACATGCATTCACTAAGTTTTAGTCAGTCTTACAGCCTGCACAGATACTGAGTTACAGAGGTGTCTATAAAGTAATGAGCAACTCTACAAGCTCCATGTAAAAATTAATAACAATATCACCTCATGGACTAATCACACCTCTATACCCTTTACGTGTATTAACTTACTCAGTCCTCACAACAACCCAATGAAGCAGCTGCTATGATTATACCCATTTCAAAATGTAAAAAATGAGGCACCTAAAAGTTAAAAACTAAAACTGTCCCAAAGCCAGCTCTGAAGATGTAGCATCTGGACCCTAATCTAGAATCTGGAAGCAGAGTTACTGACCACAGAACGATACTTTGCTCCACGCCTCATGCAAACATGCAGCCCTAGTCACGCTGCAATTTATAATGTAAGCCATCAAGAAGAATGTGTACTGGAGTGGAAAGGTTAAGACTGTGAGAGGAATAGATGATCGAAGAGCGACTCTGAACTCAGTAGACTCAGGGTAGCTATATCTGATATAAACAAGATTATGAGTCCTAAGAAGAATTCAACATAGGCTGAGAGTACACTGAGATTGGAACCCAAGCATTGACCTGGTAACAGTGAAGATGAGTTGATATTTTAAAAAATTACCCTAAATTCAGACAGTTGTAAAGGATTTAACTTCCAGCCTATTTTAATACTGAAAAATTTAAATAATTGGTTACATTATTAGCTTAAGTATATCCAGTGATATTTACGTACTGTATAAAATTAAGCTTTTACACATAAGCGTTTTTAATAGCCAGAAATTGTACATTGCTTTTTTCCCCTTAAATCCATTTTCATCCTCACAGAATATTAATTTATGTAATATACTTGTGCTTAAAAGTCTTTTATCAATAACCCAATCATATTCTTCAAGCAACATTCTAGATATACATTGAAATTTGTTATATTTATTTCATGTGGCCATAAGTCACATAAGTATTTAACAATTTCTTCAGAACTGTATTATTGTTATAGTTCTTAGAACTCAATTTTAAAAACACATGAATATTTTTAAAATTTTAAGTGATTGATAAACCTGAAGTCAGTTGTTCTTAGAAATGCATCTCTTCATGAGATGAATGGAGCTGATTTTTTCCAGTGCTTCATATTTCCACGGATGTTACTGCTACCATGAGGTTGGATTCAACATCCGTTTAATTCCTGTTTTCACTTTTATAGATGTAATTTCTAAAACCTTGTTCCCATAAACAAGTAGATGGAAATTGAAGCAGTTTGGTTATAGCAACGTCACTCAACTGTTTTATATCCTTTTGAAGTATATGCTGAAAATTCCATAATCATTTACATTAACAACAGTCATAGGTAATCATCCAGCAGCTTCTCCTCCAGAGCAAAGCAGCAGACACTACCTGGTCCACGAAAGCATTTTCACGCAGTCATCGGAGCCAGGAGCTCTCTCAGCAGCGCTACCCCTAGTCCTTCCTTTAGGGCTACTCCAGGGTTTTATAGCTTGGGTCAGGCTCGCAGAAAGACTCACACATGGGAAGACGTGCTTTCCAACTGGGAACGGGGAGGCGGGAAAGGAAAGGCCAGTTCTTTCATGCCAGGAGCGTCCTCAGGGAGATTAGTTTTGGGAAAAACTAAAATGAAGCTCGGATCTGAAAGTGGTATCTCTTATACAAAGTCTTGCACCTGCTGAAAAGCCTTTGCTTACCCCCAAGACATACATTCCTGTGTGAGCTCAGGTCTGTGGATTTGGGAGTATGTGGGAAGGACACGCCCCCAGTTAGCCTCAGTCCCCCCTTCTGTGAAGGGGGAGGTAGATATCCCGCAGCCTTCTGATGACAATGACAGTGTCCGGCACATGGTGCTTGACACTGACCTAACACTCAGTGGCTCAGCACCTTCCCTGGTCCTTATCACTGCAGCTCTGGCTCCCTGCATCCTCTTTCCGGGGTCACCTCGAGGCCTCTCTCCTGTCCCTCTGCTCTGGGGTTAAAACGTCTTCTTGCTGCCTTCCTGCCCTCTCAGTCCCAAGTGGCCCCATCCCTGCTTAGCACAGTCTCCTGTTTTCTTTCCATCGTAGCATCTAACCTTACATGATTGTCTCATCATGTTTTGTCTTGTTTGCTTGTTTCCTTTTATGACGTGTTGCCGACCCCTGGAAGGTTGGCTCTGTAGAGCAGGATGACATCTGCCCAGAGCGTTGAGAGGTGCCCAGCAGAGGAGAGCTGTTGTAACGATTGTTTGATGAGGCAAAGGAGTGAGTGAATGCATTAGTTTGCCATGGCTGCCACAGCAAAGCACCATAGACTGGGTGGCTTAAACCACAGACATGTATTTCCTCACAGTCCTGGAAGCTGGAAGTACAAGATCAAGGTGTTGGCAGGGCTAGTTTCTTCTGGGATCTGTCTCCTTGATGTGCAAGTGGCAGCCTTCCCTCCTTGCCCTCCCCTGGTCTGTGTCCGTGTGCCTTCCTCTCCTCTGCTTCTAGGAGCCCTGTGTACAAATGTTAGTAGCAACTGTATTTGTAATGGCCAGAGTCGAGACACAGTCCAGTGCCCATCCACTGGGGAATGGACAAATGCACTGTGGGTCACCTGCATAAGAAAGACACTCAGCAATGAGAAAGAACGGCTGACAGCGAAACGGCTCGGATGAACCTGGAAGCAAGATGGTGATAGACGCCAGAAACAAAACACTCTGCAGAAGTGGGTCCAGCTGTGTGACACTGCAGGAAAGGCAAGACTTTAGGGACAGAAAGTAGATCAGTGGTGGCCAGGGGCTGAGGCCAGAGAAGGGGTTGACTTCAGAGGAGCACTAGAGGATTTGATGGGAGCTGGAAAATTGCTGTGACTTCATTGTGCTTATGGTTACTGGAGTATATATCTTTGTCAAAACCCATCAAAGGTACACATAAAATGGGTAAATTGTATATAAATTTAACTCAATAAAATTGATTTTACAAAAATCAGAGAGTATCAAAGATTCTTTAGAATCCATGTTTCCATATGATAGCCTACCATGGAATTTTTGCAAATATATTTTTCACATATATTTTGGGGGAAATACACACACACAAACACACACACACATTTATAGGTAAACAAAAGCAAATCGAACGGTAGGTTTTATTTGCAAAATTGTTGAGAACGCTAGGGTAGTGGAGGGCCATGTCAGGCTGAACCTCGGCTCTCCCCACAGCTGCTGAGATGGTGCCTCACACGTTCCCTCGTTTGAATTCCCAGACCCAAAGCCTCCTGAGCAGTCAGCGAGGATGCCGAAGGACCCCCCGAGCCATCGTTATTTACCTCCATTGACAGAAGCACATTTAAAATTCGGTATACACTTTCCACTCCATATCATTTAATAATGTCATATTGAACTGTTTCTCCAAGCAACAACAACAAAAAAATCCTTTAATGCTATAGACAAAGTATAATAGCACTCAACAGAGAGAGAAGAAATTTGAAGGGCCTAGATTTCTTACTCTCCAATGGAAAAGTAAGAATTTTGGGGAAAAAGCACTTTTGCCTAGAAGAGCGTAGTCCACAGAGGACAGATGGAAAGGATATTTGTGTTTAATTTAAATGTTCTGCAAAAGTTCACACTTCCAGCACCACGGCAACACCCGCAGGTTTTTGGAAAGTGACGAGAACACTTTATGCTGAATCCTCAGCAGGATCTGAGACCTATTAGGGGTTTTGAATCCATCTGGAGCCTGAGGAATCTCTTTGAAATGAGGCAAACCAGGAGAGGGCTCTGAGGAGACTTGCACACACCCTCCAATCACACACGCAGCCCGAATTCCCCAAGTTTCATGTTCTGGTTAATTAGAGATCCCGGTTTCATAATCACTGACTACTCTTTCTTCGGGGGCTGGTTTGGTTTAATGATTCCTGACATTTCATCCACCATACCGAGCTTTTTTACAGCAATAAAAAATAACAGCCTCTCCCCCTGACAGCAGAGCAGGTTATTCGATGCTGCAGCTAGAGGAACGGTTATGGCTCTCCTCTGTGCTAACTCACGGCACGATAGGTGGAACATCAAGAACAATTACATCAAATGGCCATGGAAATGGATTTGCAGGATGCACAGGTGAACGCCCGTTTCAAGCTTGACACTCTCTTGTGTCTTGTGCCGCTTCCAGCAGCAAAGGGTTCTCACAACTTTCCACTCCTCGTTTGAGTGTGGGAAGCTGCCAGGAAGCCTCCTTTTGAAAAGCTGTGATCTGAGGGTTCAACCAAACTTGGGGCTTTGAGGACTGTCCCCAGGACGCAGCCCAGTCAGTGCCTGTGCGGAGGCAGTGATCAGAACAAGAGTAGTGCGGCAAATGCAAAGAACTGGTGACAATCCACTGTTTGGGGCCAGCAAGGACTTGTTGAGGTCGGCGCTAAGAACTGTGGATAATGACACAAGCAGCTGCCCAAGGGAGCCTGAGGGAGAACAAGGATTAATGACCTCGGAGACTTGTTCTCTTTCTAGTCTTTTCCTGAAATGCCCAACCATGGAGCCAGTTATCAATCAAGGGAGTGAAATATATCCGTGGATGGGTTTGGTTTGCTACAGTGAGAGCCAGCTTTGCTTTTGAATACGCTTTGAAAACAATTTTTACTGTGCAATGCTGGAAAAAGCCAACAAATAATAAACCTGTCGCAGTACTCACCAAGAGCTCATAAATACAAAAGTCAACCTTGCAGCTGCAAAGAAAAGCCATTCCTAAGCTTGAAAAATTGTCAGTACTCAATCATTGCATCTGATATCAATTTTCATTTCAGGCTGTGATTTGGGGTGACTCTTATCTTCAGCACTCCAGAGGCGGGAGCCTCCTGCTCCCACTGTGCGGTCTTAGGGTTTATGGTGGAGGTCCTGCCATCAGAGGGAGAGAACAGCAGTTCTTTGAGTTCTTTTTAATTTTCCCAGCTGTGCTACAGTTACACACCAATAAGCTCATCTTTTCATTTAGTTCAAAAAACTATGCTGAACTGCGCTAATCCTGCAATTTTGGTGATAAAATTTCAAAAGTAAGAGAAACGCATTTAATGACAGCCATAGGCCACGGGCTCTGCCTGGGAGCCCCGTGCTCCTCCTCCTGAAGCAGTTCTTATTATGCCACGTTCCCCGAACACTTTGTTTCTGTCTGTCTGATTCTTGTCCGCCTTCTCTGCCCTTAGGGAAAAAATCATCACACAAACCCTGTTGAGAGAAATGAGAACTTGGCTGAGGAGCCCTGTGCTGAGTGCACACTTTTCAACAGTGTCCTGTAGCTTTCGTGGGATTCAGCTGAAGCAAATGTGTGACCAGATTCTTCAGAGGAGGACCAGGAAGCTGCCTGCCAGGTTCTTTGGAGGGTTCACTGTGAACAGGAGCAATTTGCTTCCACGAAGCCCAACGTTGCTTCTAATCAAGGGAAAGTTTCCAGGTTCTCAGAAGGTTCCCATTTCCTGAGAGGTGCCAGGTCACATACTTTGGTGTTGAAACTAAAAGTTACTGGATTTGGAAGTGACAGCCACAGGCCTGTTTTCCTCAGCAAGGTTTTTCTCAGTAGTGAGAGGTTGCTCGTTAAACGAGTTGTCTTTTTCCACGTTCGATTTCCTTGCGCCTGGACCGCGTGGGTGGTGGAGAGGTACCCACAGCCCGCGGCGGGCCTGCTCTTCTGTGAATCCGATACAGGTCACCTCGTGTTTTCCCAGGGAGCATCTCCCCTTGTCGAGCCTCCATGTGCAGTTATTTTTAGAACATCTCCCTCTATTGAACCCCTCTGAATCGAGTAGACCATTTGTGTACAAATGTGACAATTTGTTTTTTAATTTTCAGTTATTTTTAACTTCAGGTTCCAGGGTACATGTGCATATTTGTTATGTAGGCAAACTTGTGTCTCAGGGGTTTCTTGTAGCCAGGTACTTATTTTATCACCCAGGTACTAAGCCTACTACCCAACAGCAATGTTTTTCTGATTCTCTCCCTACTCCCACCCTCCACCCTCAGGCAGGCCCAGTATCTGTTGATCTCCTCTCTGTGTCCATGTGTTCTCATCATTTAGCTCCCACTTATAAGTGAGAACATGCAACATTTGGTTTTCTCTTCCTGCATTAGTTTACTAGGGATAATAGCCTCAGCTCCATCCATGTTCCTGGAAAGGACATGATCTCATTCTTTTTTATGGCTGCATAGTATTCCATGGCATGTATATACCACATTTTCTTTATCCATTACGTCATTGATGGGCATTTGGCTTGATTCCCTCTCTTTACTATTGTGAGTAGTGCTGCAATGAACATAAGCATGCATGTGTCTTCATGGTAGAGTGATTTACATTCCTTTGGGTATGGACCCAGTAATGGGATTGCTAGGTCATATGGTAGTTCTGTTTTTGGCTTTTTGAGCAATCACTGCACTGCTTTCCACAATGATTGAACTAATTTACACTCCCAGCAACAGTGTATAAGCGTTCCCTTTTCTCTGCAACCTTGTCAGTATCTGTTTTCATTTAACTTTTTAATAAAAGCCATTCTGACTGGTGTGAGATGTTATCTCATTGAAGTTTTGATTTGCATTTCTCTAATGATCACTGATGTTGAGCTTTTTTTCATAGGCTTGCTGGCTGCATGTATGCTTTGTTTTGAAAAGTGTTCATGTTATGATTTGTTAGTGTGGTTAAGCAACCATGTCCAAAATGGTTAAGAATGGATAACTCACTCCCAAGAAAGACAAAGAACCACACCATTAGTGGTTACCTGGTAGCATACAAGACCCTCAGACCTAGAGTGACTTCCTCCAGAGGTGGAATGCTGACATAGCAGGAACCCTACAGGCTGTCTCTCCCGATGCCCCAGTGCACTGCTTTCGTGGAATGGTCCCACAGATGAATGCTCAGTCCTAGCAAATGAAAACTCAACAACAAAACATGTTTCTCTAATAGTAAAAGTAATGTTGTCTGTCCAGAATTTCCATGGAAATACTGGTTTATACACTCACTATTGACAAATTAATCTCATTTGAAAACAAGTAAAATATAGCTGCGTGGTATACCAAAAACATATCCCTTTTTGACAATTGCTATATCAAAAATAATTTACTCAACTACTTTTTACTGGCTGAACTGATCGGTTGTTAAAGCCAAAATAACCTGGGGTCATTCTTGAACTTGGTCACATCTAATCAACCTAAAACCCAGCAATACAGCCTTCAAACTATGTCCTGCATTGACCAATTTTCACAACCTCTACCAATTGTACTTAGTCATCTTATGACTCCAGCCTTAATACTCTCCCTGTTTCTGTCTTTCCATTTCAGTTCATTCTCTACACAGCAGCCAGGAAGCTCTTTGTAAAACCTAAGCCATATCATGCCAGTCCTCTCCTCGAGCACTTCAAGGGGTTCCAGTGGTCGGGTTCGGCAAACTTTTTCTGAATGTGGCCAAGTAATAAATAGCGTAGGTCTTATGGGCCATGTGATTTCTGTTGTAACTTCTCACATTTTCCATTGGAGGATGGAAGCAACCACAGACGATGCTTAAGTAAATGGGTGTGGTTTGTGCTAATAAAATCTTTGTTTACAAACCCAATGCAGGCTGATTGTGGGCCAAATTGGTGACTCCTGGAATAAAAGATCATACATGACCTTGCTTCTGGCTCCCTGTGCTAAAATTCTCCCACTTAGTAACTTCACTTTAATCGTAATGCTCTCCTTGCTGTTCTAGAAAGTGCCCAATACAATCTCACCTTGATTCCTCTGCATGTGCTATATGTTGTCTTAAAACACTTGATTTAGATACATGTGTCTGTGTAATAAATCATGCTGAAACTTGGTAGCTTAAAACAATAAAGACGTGTATTATCTTTCACTATCCTCTGGGTGGACTGGGCTCAGCTGGGTGGTTCTTCTTTCACATGTGGTGTCAGGGATGAAGTCACCTGGTGGAGGCTCAACTAAGCAGAAACACAACAGACGGCTCATTCACCTGCAGGCAGCTGGTACCAGCTGGTATCTGGATGCTCAACTGGAGGTAGGTCCTCCTCCACGTGGCCTGTTCATGTGGCTTGAACTTCTTATAACATGGTGGCTGCGTTACAAGAGGGAATGTTCCAGGAGCATAGCGGTGGAAACTACAGATATCCAAGGTTCCAACCTTGGAACTCACAGAGCATGATTTCTTCTACAGACTGTGCATCACAGCAAGGTTCAGGGGAGGACTCTGAAAACACCTTTCAAGGGGAGGATGAGGACACAATTTGCATCCCTCTTCAATCCACTAAATGTTCTTCCTTGACTGTCTGTTTTCTTTAGGTTCAAATGTGACCTCTTCAGACAGGCCTTGCCCTGTACTCAAAACACTTTTTATCTGCTTGACCTAATTTTTCTTATTGCTATTGTGCATTGTGTATATTTGTTTGTTCATTTTCTTGTTTCCTCTTTTTCCACTGCTAGAAGAATGTGTGTTCCCTCTTTGTCTGTCTGTTCATGATTCTCCCACCAGTTCCTAGGATAATTCCTGACACAAAGAGGGCATTCACTAACTGTTTCCTGAGTGAAGACGTGTCGGCTCTATAACATGGACTGTGCCAGCCATAGAGGATACAAAGATTAATCAGATCATGTTTCTGCTCTAAAAAATCTCATGACCTAAAACTGAGAGCTGGCTGATCTGGAATTGATGCTGTGGCTTCTCAACTCCAAAACTTTGGAAGAGAATCACAAAATTGTGTCATTTATAGGCAAAGTTCAAAGTGCTAAAACAAATAGGAACACTACATATTTAAATGCATGAGAACACATAGGGCTCCCCACTTCTGCCAATAGCAGGGACTACCAGAGCTTCTAAAGGCATTTTGAAGTTCACTGTGAGGAGTGTCAGACTGATTACCATTTTCACGCAACACTGTTGAAGGTGGCATTTACCAGGTTTTTTTCATTTATATTTAAATTCTTAAATTAAGAAATAAGAAATATATTAATAAACGCCTTAGTGATATCTTCATGGTATAAAGTATGATTACTTTATTAATCTACTAGCATATCTTATCATTTTCTGTGATATTTATATCCTGATAAATGTCAGGGAGAGGGATGATATCAGGACTGAGAAAACAAGTTAAACCATACTTGATATTTTCATTAATATTTAAGACAATTTTATTTACTAAATAGTGAAGCTCACAGAGAAATACAAAATAATAGCAATAAACAGTAAAATTTCCTAAAATCTAGATATCCTATTATTAATTTCCAGTTTTGGCAATTCCTTGATTTTAAAGAATAAGAGGCTGGTTGTGGTGGCTCATGCTTATAATCTTAGCACTTTGGGAGGCCGAGGCAGGTGGATCACCTGAGGTCAGGAGTTCAAGACCAGCCTGGCCAACATGGTGAAACCCTGTATCTACTAAAAATACAAAAATTAGCCAGGTGTGGTGGTACACACCTGTAATCCCAGCTACTTGGGAGGCTGAGGCAGGAGAATCGCTTGAGCCCGGGAGGTGGAGGTTGCAGTGAACCAAGATCGTGCCGCTGCACTCCAGCCTGGCCAACAGAGCAAGACTCCATCTCAAAAAAAAAAAGAAGAATAAACGAATAAGAGACACATGTTCACACTGTATATATATTTTGGGAAAGCTAGAATAAAATGATATGTAGTATATACAAATATCTGATGTGTGTATATACATACAAACATACATATATCATATATATGGTGGACAATTTTTTAAAAATGATTTTCGCATTTAAGATTTAATCTTGTTCTCATGGTAGCATAGATCTTAAGTTAGTATTGGCTGGAGGTAAATCATTCCAACAAACCTAGCAATGCTGCTGCTGTTTCTCAGAAAGGTCAGAAGCACCTTAAGGGAACTCAGAAAAAAGAAAAAGGTTATGGGACAGCTGGTGTGGTTAGAATGGTGAGCATTAGGGTAAAGGTTAACTGTGCAATAAAGAGACAAAAATAACATCACTCAAACAAGATAGAAGTTTTTTTGTTTCATACAGCAGTCCACGTGCGGGCAGGCAGTGGAGGGCAGTGAGGCGCACCTTCTCAATAGTGCTTCCACTGGATCGATGTGATTTCTGCAGTATTGGTTCCTGCGCTGTTATTGAGTACCTTGTTTGCACCTGCACACTGGAAGTCAGATCACCACCACATTCCCACATTCTTTATCCTGGACAGGGAGAATGTCTGTGTGCAGAGCAAACCGCTTATTTTCATATATGTAATCTGGAATTTACACACATCGCTTTCGGTTGCGTGTCTGTCAGCGATGTTTACACGCACAGCTCCAGATGCGGTCTCTAGCTGGGTGGCCAAAGCCCCACAACAATTCAGGGGGCTATAATCCTAAAAGGAAGGAGGGGAGAAGGAAGACGCAGAGCACTTAGCGGTCCGCAGCTTGGTGTAGATAATTCTCCCATCCCCCAAACTAACTGATTGTCTTTACTTAATCTGGACGAGATAGTAGTATTTTTAGTAAATGAAGAATTTAATAATAGTACCTTTGTTCTCTCAGAACAGAAAAATAAATTGAAAGGAGATCACAGTAGAAAAATACCTTTTCCCCCTCTCCAAATGTAGACAACACGCAAAAGTCACAGACCTGCAGGCCACACAGTTGTAAGCACACACACTTGCAAGCACACGCACCTGCAAACACATGCACATGCAAGCACACACAGCTGCAAGCACACACACCTGCAAGCACACACACCTGCAAGCACACACACCTGCAGGCACACACAGCTACAGGCACACACACCTGCAGGCACACACAGTTGCAAGCACACACACCTGCAGGCACACACAGCGCAAGCACACACAGCTGCAAGCACACACACCTGCAGGCACACACACCTGCAAGCGCACACAGTTGCAAGCACACACACCTGCAGGCACACACACCTGCAAGCGCACACAGTTGCAAGCACACACACCTGCAGGCACACACAGCGCAAGCACACACAGCTGCAAGCACACACCTGCAGGCACACACACCTGCAAGCGCACACAGTTGCAAGCACACACACCTGCAGGCACACACACCAGCAAGCGCACACAGTTGCAAGCACACACAGCTGCAGGCACACACACCTGCAGGCACACACAGCTGCAAGCGCACACAGTTGCAAGCACACACAGCTGCAAGCACACACACGAGCAGGCACACACACCTGCAGGCACACACAGTTGCAAGCACACACACCTGCAGGCACACACAGCGCAAGCACACACAGCTGCAAGCACACACACCTGCAGGCACACACAGCTGCAAGCGCACACAGTTGCAAGCACGCACAGCTGCAGGCACACACACCTGCAAGCACACACACCTGCAGGCACACACACCTGTAAGCGCACACAGTTGCAAGCACACACAGCTGCAAGCACACACACCTGCAAGCACACACAGCTGCAAGCACACACACGATCAGGCACACACACCTGCAGGCACACACACCTGCAGGCACACACAGTTGCAAGCACACACACCTGCAGGCACACACAGCGCAAGCACACACAGCTGCAAGCACACACACCTGCAGGCACACACAGCTGCAAGCGCACACAGTTGCAAGCACACACAGCTGCAAGCACACACACGAGCAGGCACACACACCTGCAGGCACACACACCTGCAGGCACACACAGTTGCAAGCACACACACCTGCAGGCACACACAGCGCAAGCACACACAGCTGCAAGCACACACACCTGCAGGCACACACAGCTGCAAGCACACACACGAGCAGGCACACACACCTGCAGGCACACACACCTGCAGGCACACACAGCGCAAGCACACACAGCTGCAAGCGCACACAGTTGCAAGCACACACAGCTGCAAGCACACACACGAGCAGGCACACACACCTGCAGGCACACACACCTGCAGGAACACACAGTTGCAAGCACACACACCTGCAGGCACACACAGCGCAAGCACACACAGCTGCAAGCACACACACCTGCAGGCACACACAGCTGCAAGCGCACACAGTTGCAAGCACACACAGCTGCAAGCACACACACCTGCAGGCACACACAGCTGCAAGCACACACACCTGCAGGCACACACAGCTGCAAGCGCACACAGTTGCAAGCACGCACAGCTGCAGGCACACACACCTGCAAGCACACACACCTGCAGGCACACACACCTGTAAGCGCACACAGTTGCAAGCACACACACCTGCAAGCACACACAGCTGCAAGCACACACACGAGCAGGCCCACACACCTGCAGGCACACACACCTGCAGGCACACACAGCGCAAGCACACACAGCTGCAAGCGCACACAGTTGCAAGCACACACAGCTGCAAGCACACACACGAGCAGGCACACACACCTGCAGGCACACACACCTGCAGGCACACACAGTTGCAAGCACACACAGCTGCAGGCACACACAGCGCAAGCACACACAGCTGCAAGCACACACATCTGCAGGCACACACACCTGCAAGCGCACACAGCTGCAGGCACACACAGCTGCAGGCACACACACCTGCAGGCACACACAGCTGCAAGCGCACACAGTTGCAGGCACACACAGCTGCAGGCACACACAGCTGCAAGCGCACACAGTTGCAAGCACACACACCTGCAGGCACACACAGCGCAAGCACACACAGTTGCAAGCACACACACCTGCAGGCACACACACCTGCAAGCGCACACAGTTGCAAGCACACACACCTGCAGGCACACACACCTGCAAGCGCACACAGTTGCAAGCACACACACCTGCAGGCACACACACCTGCAGGCACACACAGCTGCAAGCGCACACAGTTGCAAGCACACACACGAGCAGGCACACACACCTGCAGGCACACACACCTGCAAGCACACACACCTGCAAGCACACACAGCTGCAAGCACACACACGAGCAGGCAAACACACCTGCAGGCACACACACCTGCAGGCGCACACAGTTGCAAGCACACACACCTGCAGGCACACACAGCGCAAGCACACACAGCTGCACAAACACACACGCCTGCAAGCACACACAGCTGCACACACACACCTGCAAGCACACACAGCACAAGCACACACGCCTGCAAGAGCACACAGCTGCAAGCACACACCTGCAAACGCACACAGCTGCACACACACACCTGCAAGCACACACAGCACAAGCACACACGCCTGCAAGCACACACGCCTGCAAGCACACACAGCTGCAAGCACACACACCTGCAAGTGCACACACCTGCAGGCACACACAGCTGCAAGCACACACACCTGCGGGCACACACACAAAATAAGCGTAAGAGAGAATGTGCTCAGTACTTGGTCTGGTATTCCTTGATAGCAACAGAAATAATGAGAATAAAGGCAATTATGTGTTTTTAGATCTGCAACATGAAAGCAGGGGTGGACGGGGGGCGGGGGACGTTGGCTGAAAACCGAACCAAACAAAAAAGTGCAGAAGAGAACACAGGACCAATTCTCTCATCAAAGGATCATCTTACTGTGACCGAGTGTGGTAGCTCATGCCTGTAATCCGAGCACTTTGGGAGACCGAGGTGAGTGGATCACTTGAGGCCAGCAGTTTGAGACCAGCCTGGCCAACATGATGAAACTCTGTCTCTACTAAAAAACACAAAAATTAGTAGGGTGTGGTGGCGGAGCCTGTAATCCCCGCTACCTGTGAGGCTGAGGCAGGAGAATCGCTTTAACTCCAGAGGCGGAGCTTGCAGTGAGCAGAGATCGCGCCACTGAACTTCAGTCTGGGCAACAGAGCAAGACTCCGTCTCAAAAAAAAAAAATCTTATTTTGAACTCGAGAAATACACTCGAGAAATACACAGCCTAAGTTGGGTGATTATACATAATGGCCATGTTCTAATGTTCTTGGATTAAACACCAAAAAGTAAAAGTAAACCATTTTTCATTTAGAAGATATTCACAGACCTACTACTGATACCTTCAAAATTTCATTTTTATAAAAGAATCTAAGAACAGGTTTCATATATTCAACAGATTTTTCAAGGGAAAAATAAAAGATCCAAAGAGGATGACAAGAATAGAGTGAAGAAAATACTAAACAAATAATTAAAGCTGTAAAATCAGCCTCCTAGATATAACTTCGTACTCGCCAACCTATTTTATATTGGTAGTTTGTTTTTTCAATGATACATATAACTTTATGTAAGAGAAGAAAAAAATTGTGTACATAAAACCTCACAACCTATTTATTCAATGTCATTGGATTTGTTTTAAAACAAATCACTTTTAAGAACTATCAAGACACTATGTAATAGTCTGGTGTCTTGTTATTTCCCATGGCTATTACATGAGAAAGCAAAAGGAAGAAAAACGTTGCAAAAAAAGGACAAGAGCTGAATGAATTTATATAAATTATTGACAATAAATGTATATCACCATCATTCATTACATAATTGAGATTCACTTTTAGAAATCTATTTTTTGTGGTTACATATTGATAGTTTATATAAGGAATTCATTAAAAATATTTAATCACAAAAATTGAGTAGAACAGAAAAAGACATTAAAAGTTGAATAAAATTTCTTAAAATTTGTCTGCATTTCTATTATGATTTCATTAGAAAATATTGTGAAATTAGCAAACAAATATGTTTTACTCCTTTTATAGTAAACTGAGAAGCTCTTCTACCAACCACACAGAGTAATTGACTTAGAGTGAGATTAGGTTAGACTCTGGAGCCTGAACAAAGCTTCAGAACAGGGATTAGCATGCTTTATTTTTATTTTTATTTTATTTTATTTTACTTTATTTATTTTATGAGATGGAGTCTTGCTCTGTCACCCAGGCTGGAGTGCAGTGGCATGATGTCCACTCACTGCAACCTCCATCTCCCAGGTTCAAGAGATTCTCCTGCCTCAGTCTCCTGAGTAGCTGGGACTACAGGCGCCTGCCACCGCGCCCAGCTAATTTTTGCATTTTTAGGAGAGGCGGGGTTTCACCTTGTTGGCCAGGATGGTCTGGATCTCTTGACCTCGTGATCTGCCCGCCTCAACCTCCCAAAGTGCTGGGATTACAGGTGCGAGCCACTGCGCCCGGCCTAGCATGCCTTTTCTATAAAAAGCCAGATAGTGAAAATTTTAAGCTTTCTCTGTTGCATTCTCTCATACATTCTCTGTTGCAACAGAACAAACTTTCTCAGCTTGTGGGCAAATAATAGTCCCAGGCCTTCTTTGCTGATCCCTGCTCTACAGGATTAGCCAGGCAATCGCAATAATTCTCAGTTCATACATTATCTCCCCGATGAATATGTAATTACCTATATACGTAGTTATATTTTTTCTCATAAAACACTCATGTTCATTGCTTAAAATTTATTTATAATGGGTTTTAACAAAACTCCCTCTCCTCTCCTTTCACACAACAGCTAATCATCAGTCATAGGATTGCTTTTGTTTTTACTTTGAAAGTTTATAATTTATCAAATATCCCGAAGTTCACACGTATTTGTCCTTGTATTTGTGTGGAAGACTAACCTACCATATAATGCTGACTGACGCTCTAGGCCTTGAAGGAAGCATATCATGCCTGCTATCTCGGTTCCTCTCCACCACCGTGCCAGGAGGTGGGTGCTGATCCACATGTGAAGCCTGGGCCCACAACAACTCCCTGAGTCTCCCAAGGTCACACAGCTGACAATCGTAATGTCAGAATTTGAACCTTTCTCCTAAATGTAAGGCTAATCCCTTCTACCTTTTCTTTGAAAATCCTGAGCCGGGCAGGGTGGCTCACACCTGCAATCTCAGCACTTTGGGAGGCCAAGGCGGGCAGATCACGAGGTCAGGAGTTCAAGATCCAGCCTGGCCAAAATGATGAAACCCTGTCTCTACTAAAGATACAAAAAATTAGCCAGGCGTGGTGGTGCACGCCTGTAATCTCAGCTACTAGGGAGGTTGGGGCAGGAGAATCGCTTGAATCCAGGAGGTGGAGGTTGCAGTGAGCCGAGATTGTGCCACTGCCCTCCAGCCTGGGAGACAGAGACAGACTCTGTCACAAAAAGAAAGAAAAAGAAAGGAAAAAAAAAAGAAAGAAAAATCCCAGTACCATCTACATACTTAGGAATTTCACAATTTACATGACCAGAGCATAGGCCAAATTTGGTCCTTGCCTGTTTATGTATGGCCCAGAGCTAAGAATGGTTTTTATCATTTATCATTTTTAAATGATTGGAAAAAAATTTAAAAAGTAATATGTCATGACAAGAAAATTACATACAGTTTAAATGTCAGTATCTATAAATAAAGTTGTATTGGAGAATAGCCATGCTTATTCATTCACATGTTGCATGTGGCTACAGGACAGAATTGATTAGTGGTAACGGATACTGTTGAGCTTGCAAAGCCTGAGACACTTTCTACCTGCCCTTCACAGAAAAGCATGCCAGCCCCTGGTAGAGTCTAGAGACTACTTCTCTCTCTTTTGCACTCAATCTATCCTTCTAACTAGGTATTTTCCTAGTGCTCTTAATCATACTCAGCCCACTTTCATTACAAAAAAAAAGACAAAAACAGAAACAAATCCCAGGCAAACAAAAACATCTCCCACTCTACCATTTATTCCCTTCCAGCTACCATCTTTCCTCTCTCTTCACAGCCAAGTTAGTCTGGAGAGCTTTCAACACTTGTCTCTGTTTCCTTATGCCCCACTCGCTCATCAACCCACACCATATCGGCTTTGGCCCGTCACTTTAACAAATAAGCTTTTAGTAATGCCTCTGCAGAACAGAGATATATTTCAGTCCTTATTTATCTTGTTCTCTCAGAAAGATTTTGTACTACTGACCGTTTTCTCAATTCTGGAGCAAGTTCGTTCCTTTGCTTCCATATGCAAAAATGTATTTGCTTTTGCTCCAACTTATCTTGTGACTCTTTATCTGGTCCTTGTTCAGATTTATTCTCCTCTTACCGGAATTTAAGTAGCATCATTCCTCAGGAACCTGGAGATCCTCCTCCCTTCTTCCAAACTCTGCAACCCATAGACAATATTGCAAGGCCCACTAAGTTGTCTGAATATGAACCAAGTCAGAGGACTTCAGGAAGGATAATTTCACAAAGACAGCAAATTTGCTTTAACCAATTACATGATGAAGCAACAAGATGATGTCAGTGATAAAGTAAAAGCATATCATCATTTTTCAGAAGAGGGAAGAAAAAATTTAATCAAAATCTTTGGGGAAAGCAACAATAAAAGAGTACAGAAAGACACATGGTCGCCATGAAACAGAATAAAATGCAATATCATTTTTAGAAATTAGCTAAATTTTTTAAAAAGGGAAACTATTTAAACATGGCACTTGGTATATTCACTTTTGAGCAGTCAGCCTTTCCTTTTGACATATATCTATAAGCAGCAACTGGTATATATATATAAAATGGTAAGAAATACATTCTATTTTTATATTGACTGGTTTTCAATTTTTAGATCAATCTATACACAAAGAAGAGAAGACAATATAACGCTGTTCTTATACAATTTAAAATTTTTTAAATTATAGTTGGCACACAGTAAAATTTCTGAAGTTGAGGGCTGTAGAAGAACACTGAGATCCTGAATTTACATGGTGGGTAGTCAAGGTATAAAATAAAGACATTGAAATTTAAGTGTGTTAATATTATAAGGATATAAAATGAAAGGAATTGAGTACAATTCTACCAAATATTGGGAAGAGAAACAAGAAGTGCAGGAGTGAGGTGAGATGAGAGAAAGTCAGCTGAGCTTGTCATCTGTTGTCCCAGGAAATCACTCGACAGAGCTTGTGGTTGATACAGCAGGTAAAGGGGGAACGTGGTATCTGTGACAGAAATGTGACTCCCGTGAGAAAACTAAACAGGAGGGCTCTGTGCAACAAACAGGAGCCAGGAGGGCTCTGAGTAACGAACAGGAGCTAGGCGAATGGACTCTGCTCTTGCTTTTTCACTCTGAACTCTTTGAATTATCTATTTACATTGTGGACTTGTTACTTGCATAATAAAATAAAATCAGTAATTCAAACAAGTAAATTGGAGTTTGATTCTATTTAAATATTAAAATTTAAAAGAAACGAAACTAAAAGTCCTGGAAGTAAAAATTAGAACGCCACAAGAAAATAGATAAACTAACAATTTGTTGAGATATTTATATTCTCAGGCATAAAACATCTTGATTTCACTGCCAAAATAACATGATATATTCTTAAAATAATATAAAAAGTGTATGTTAGAAATATATAGAATCACAAAGATATTTGTCATTTCACTTCAAACAACAACAAAACGGTAAAACCATCTTCAGTTCTAGAATAATGTGAGATGAGAAACCTTAAGTGTTAGCCATCCTTTGCTTACGTGATCCCTGCGTGCCCCACAGCGTCCGGATCTATCCTTTGCTTACGTAATCCCTGTGTGCCCCACAGCGTCCAGCATGCAAATCTTTCCTCCGCCGTGAAACACAGCTGGGCAGCAAAGTGTGCCGTACATAGCTGTAATCTTCAGTAATGGTGAAGTGCTCTGTAGATTCCAGCAGGTAGTTTCATTACTCCCAGAAGCTTTTAAGCACACGTTATTTTTTAGTCTTAAATTCTCATGAATATCTTTTACATTTTATATCTAAGGAGAAATAAAAGCATAATAATTTAATTATTGAATAGCTTTTTAATCACACGTATCTATGCTGGAATCTGAGGGATATTTAATGCAAAAGTCATACTTGCCCTCCATAGTCAATTTCTTTCTGCGGTGAGCTTATTGCAACATGCCCAGTAGTGATAAGTCCATTTTCCGTGTATACACAAGCATAGAATCTAATTTGCAAAAGGCCACCTAGGAACACAGTCTGAATCACACCAGATACATACATTGCTTCTCTTTTTTGCTAAGAGATTGTTGTCCAGCATCTGTTTGCACAATTCCAGTGATGAGGAGAACACGTAAACAAATAGTGGTGATTTGATATTGAGAAACACTTGTTATTAGAATATTCTATTTTATATTGCACTGAAATTTGCTTTCCCTTTAACCCTATTAGTCCTGGTGAGGTATGACCTTGATTTTTATTTTTATTTTTTAAATGTATTTATTTTGAGACCGAATCTTGCTTCATCACACAGGCGGGAGTGCAGTGATACATTCACAGCTCACCGCAGCCTTGAATTTCTCGGCTCCAGCAGTCTTCCGATTTTGGACTCCCCAGTAGCTAGCGCTACAGGTACATACCACTACAGCTGGCTAGTTTAAAAAAACTGTAGAGATGGGATCTTGTTACGTTGACCAGGCTGGTTTGAAACTTCTGTCCTCAAGCAATCTTCCTGCCTCTTTAAAGCAACGTACACTAATTCTATTATTTCTTGCACTTTGCACTTCTTCAAGCATCCAGAGTTAGCCTTAAGGCTTTGAAGCCTTCTTTCAACTCAGTCAAATACGCTGTTTTATACTTTGGTTCAGGGCACAGTTTTGAAATCAGACAGACTAGAGTTCAGGTTCTGTATCTGCCACTGACTAGCCATAAAGCTTGGGCAAGAGGCTTAATGTGTACAGAGCCTCATGGTAAGTGATCTGTAAGTTAGTTGTGGGATAACACATATGAAACACTGATAAATGACTGATGTGTTTGAATCATTTATCATTTTTGTAATGTTAATATTTCACAGGACGTTATGAAGATCAAACACTATAATCTGCAGGACACTTTAAAATTTGTCAGTGCTAAAGCATTGTACAATAGTAGTTGTTATTTCTAATTATCTTTCATCTCTCAATTACAATGGTCAACCTAACTGAAGACAAAACTGAGAGTATGACACTCACAAGCTAAGTATAACAACCCAAACTAGTAGATATGCTACACTTTCTATTTTTAGAAATGTCTGCTAATGACTTACAATCAAGCATTAATTCTGAAATAACCTTTACAAGAATTTTTATCCTTAACATATATTGATTCTCTATGTAAACTATTATGAAAATGAGCCAGAATTGAACATTTAAAATAAAGTTTTTGTGGAGCCACCAACAATTCCTAAATATTCAATATGACAATTGTAGAGCGAAAATGAATGCTATTATATCAAGGAATGCATATCATTATTTTGAGTATCTACTCAAGAACTTTATGATTTTCAACAGTAAGCATGGTACTTTGTGTCTCTTTCCTTGGAGTTTATGAGTCTCGCCAAAGCCCATTGACATGAAACTAATCCAGGGGCCACTAAGTCATGTCATTATGTAACTGTTAGCCCACAACTAGCGGTCATCTTAAAAAAAAAAAAAAAAAAAAAAAAAAAAAACACACATAGAATCTTATCACAGTGTATTTTATCAAAATTTGTTTCCTTTTTTTTTTTAACATGAGTATTAATGAAAATAGTATTCCAGGTAACACCTGGACAATTCACATACAAATGTTTGTTAGAAATAAGCAAAGAAAGGAAAATACAGCACTTTACACTGAAATAAATAAAATGCCTCATACTTTCTAAGCTTAAAAGTGTAAATTGCACTTAAGTATGAATTATATTTTATAGCTTTATATTTAACTTAAGTTAAATATAAAGATTTAACATTTTGAGAGATTTCTCCATACATCAGCTATTCACTTCCTTTAGGCTTTATTTTTTGTTTTCATGTGCACAATAAAGCAAACTAAAAAACCAGAACCATCAAACTCAAAATATATGTAAAAGTGGTCCATCTATGTAGTTTATAGTCCAAAAGTTTCTGATTGATCAAAGGGAATCATAAATTATTATTTCAGGGATTATTTCCATTCCTCCCTAGAATCATTTACCACCTTTTAACTTATTGCCAATGTCTGGATCACCAGTGACTATGATGTCACTTCATGAATTTTCAGGAACCTAACGTCATGCAATCTTAGGTAACATGGGGAGAATATTTGAAAACAAACCATAATTCAGACATTTTTATGGTGGTATTATCTCACTGATTCATTGTATTACTTACAATTAAGGATGAAAGGTAGACCAAATAGACCTACCTGTCAATGGCCCTCTTTTATCAAATTAAGACATTTTGCTTTAGAAGTCCTTTACTTCACTATATCAGAATATAGTAATATTAACCATCAAGTATAAAATCAAACTTCATTTTAAATTAAACACACATGTGAATATGACAAAATTTATAAAATATGTTTGTTGTTATTTACAGAGTTGATTATTCCAAGTGGAGAAGTAGGAAAAGTAGCTGGAAATAATGCTTAAAAGTATGTAAGAATTTGTAAAAGAGAAACAAATTTGAACCATAAAAATAAACATTAAATAATGCTAGGGACTGAATTATGTCCCCCTAAACTCAAATGATGAAGCCCCAGCCCCAGTGTGATGATATTTAGAGTTAGGGTCTTTGGAGGAATATTCAGGATTAGATGAGGTTGTGAGGGTAAAGCCCCAGCCCCCAGTGTAATGGCATTTGGAGAAAGGGTCTTTGGAAAATATTCAGGATTAGATGAGGTTGTGAGGGTAAAGCCCCAGCCCCCAGTGTAATGGCATTTGGAGAAAGGGTCTTTGGAGGAATATTCAGGATTAGATGAGGTTGTGAGGGTAAAGCCCCAGCCCCCAGTGTAATGGCATTTGGAGAAAGGGTCTTTGGAAAATATTCAGGATTAGATGAGGTTGTGAGGGTAAAGCCCCAGCCCCCAGTGTAATGGCATTTGGAGAAAGGGTCTTTGGAGGAATATTCAGGATTAGATGAGGTTGTGAGGGTAAAGCCCCAGCCCCCAGTGTAATGGCATTTGGAGAAAGGGTCTTTGGAAAATATTCAGGATTAGATGAGGTTGTGAGGGTAAAGCCCAGCCCCCAGTGTAATGGCATTTGGAGAAAGGGTCTTTGGAAAATATTCAGGATTAGATGAGGTTGTGAGGGTGAAGCCCTCATAATGGTATTAGTGCCCTTACATGAGGGCTGCCAAAGAGCTTGCTCCCCACCACCTGCCCCATGTGAGGAGAAGGCAGCATCTGCAAGCGAGGAGGGAGACCTCACCAGACACTGACCATCCCAGCACTCTTACCTTGGAGTTCCAGCCTCCAGAATTGTGAGAATAAATTTCTGTTGTTGAGCCACCCAGTCTATAAAATTTTGTTACAGCAACCTGAGCTGACTAAGACAACTAATATTTTTTGAGCTCTTATTATATTCCATTCACTGTGCCAAATGCCTGACATGCATTTTATTGTTTGATCTCCATGAAAACTCCTTGAGATAGTTATTTTTACTAATCTGTGTTATGATGATAAAAGCAGAGCCTTAAAAAAATGTCTTAGGGCTGGGCATGGTGGCTCATGCCTGTAATCCCAGCACTTTGGGAGGCTGAGGCAGGCCGATCACGAGGTCAGGAGATCGAGACCTTCCTGGTCAACACAGTGAAACCCCGTCTCTACTAAAAATACAAAAACAATGAGCCGGGTGTGGTGGTGGGCGCCTGTAGTCCCAGCTACTTGGGAGGCTGAGGCAGGATAGTGGTGTGAACCCGGGAGGCGGAACTTGCTGTGAGCCGAGATCACGCCACTGCACTCCAGCCTGGGTGACAGAGCAAGACTCTGTCTCAAAAAAAAAAAAAAAAAAAAGTCTTAGTCCATTTTGTGTTGCTATAAGAGAATACCTGAGACTAGATAACTTATAAAGAACTGCAATTTTTTTCTCACAGTCATGGAATCTTGGAAGTCTGAGATCAAGGCACCAGCAGGTTCAGTCCCTGGTTCCAAGTTGGCACCTTGTTGCTGTGTCTTCTGGAGAGGAGGAACACTGTGCCATCACATGGCAGGAAATAGAAGCAGCAAAGTCTACTCCAGCAAACCCTTCTTATAGCAGCCTTCATCTATTCATGAGACAAAGCCCTCATGACCAAAACTCCTCCAATTGGACTCCACTTTCCAACACTGTATCATTGAAGGTTTATTTTCCAACACATGTTTTCATGCTGCTGATAAAAGACATACCTGAGACTGGGTAATTTATAAAGAAAAAGAGGTTTAATGGACTCACAGTTCCACATGGCTGAGGAGGCCTCGCAATTATGGCAGAAGACAAAAGGCACGTCTTACATGGCGGCAGGCAAGAGAGAATGATAACCGAGAGAAAGGAGTTTCCCCTCATGAAACCATCAGATCTCGTGAGACTTATTTACTACTATGAGGACAGTATGATTCAATTACCTCCCACTTGGTGCCTCCCACAACACTTGGGAATTATGGGAGCTACATTTCAAGATGAGATTTGGGTGGGGACACAGCCCAACAATATCAACGTGAATTTTAGAGGACACACTCAGATTATGGTAAAAGGTAAATTAACGTTTCCTAATTTAGATAGCTAGTAAATAGCTGAGCCAGAATTCAAACACAGATCAGTCTGAGGCAAAATGCAGACCCATAACTGCTATTATTTATGTCACTGATTTACAAAAATAAGTTGTAAAATAAATTAAGTTACTAATTACCAGTGGTTTTTTTTTGTTGTTGTTGTTTGTTTGTTTGTTTTAAAGAAATCGACTAGGATCTAATTGAAATTATACAAATATATTACAAAAAAAAAGAAAATGTCATTTTATTAAACTTCTATTTCAGAAGATAGATATAGATAGACAGATGAGTGGATGAGTGGGTGGATGGATGGATGGGAGAATACATGGATGGATGGATAGATTAGATAGAGATAGATAGATAGATGGATGGATAGATAGATAGATAGATAGATAGATAGATAGATAGACAGATGCAGCCATACAGGTAGAGGCCATGTAAATGCATTTCTGCTGTAGAAATGCCATGTCCCAAAAATTAGTAGATGGAGAAATAATGGGGGATGGATCACCAACCAATGGGCATTAACCTATTAGACTGTTGTGAGAATTGAATGAAATAGTAGATACTACCCAGGATATAGTGAGTGTTCAGTACAGATACAATTATTTTTGTCAATAAAATTTTAGCATCTTCACCCTACCATCCAAAAAGAGCTAAGGCTGCCTCCATGTTAGGCTTTTACAAGCTTTGGGGGTCTCTCAATATCATCTAATCTAGTAGTTTCTAAGATTTTACTCCACTGTATAAAGCAGATGTAAGCAGCCTAGATGAAGTGAGGTGAGAGTCTTGTCTCTGAGCTTAGCCCGCCCTTTATGATCGTTTAAGCATCAGTCCTAAGTTCACTTAGGAAGTCATTGCTGGCTACCCCATCCACTGCTTGACTTACCACCCTGCTTGAGTCACTGCTTGATAGTCTCTCCTTCTCTATCTTTATTTATTTATTTTTTTACTTTTTCCCCACTTTTACCAAGAACAAATATTAGATCTATGAAAGCAGGACTTAATTTCTGTCGTTTATCAGCTTGAGATATGCCTGAAACACAGGAGACAATCAATAAATATTTGTCAATTACTTATAGACAAGGTCAAATCAGTGGAATTTACTTTGATGCCCATCCAATCTTCCTTTACATCTTCTAGCCCTTGTTCGGGATCATTAGAACCCTCACCAAGAGATAACCAATATTATTGTGAGGTGCACTAGAATTTTAGGAAGAGGTTAACTCTGATTGGCACTGCAGTCCACAGCTCAGGAAGGGCCAGCTAGGAGAGCCAGGCAGAGCTGCCATCACCAGCAGAGACTGACAGACAAATCGCTCGGAAATCTGTCATTCCCTCTTCTTTCCCAGGATTTCCCAGCTGTGACGACAGCACATTCAGCTCTTGTGGCAGACCCGGGAGGAGTGGAAGCAAAACAAAAAATATATTAAAATTTGACTCTTATATAAATGAGAAAGACAAATTTAGTATAAATAAATATTGCCTTTTTTTGTACACCAGATCCCTTAAGGATAAAGTGTGTTTTCTTATATAAATGAGTGATGTCTGTTAACCAGGAGGTTCCAGAATCCCAATGCAGCTTGTGAAATTTATTGAGTGGTCCCTTAAATTATCTGACAAAAATAGAATTAGTTTTAAAAAGTGTCATTTTAGGATCTGCCCCAAAGTTTGTTTCCAAAGATATAGGATTACATTTTCCCTCAATTCTACCAATTTCTTTTTAAAAAGATCCTAAAATGATACTTTTTTTTCACTTTTTCCCCACATCTACCAAGAACAAATATTAGGTCTATGACAGTAGGATTTAATCTCTCTTGTTCATCAGCTTGAAGTATGCCTGAAACACAAGAGGCAAACAATAAATATTTGTTAATTACTTATAGACAAGGTCAAATCAGTGACTCTACTTTGATGCCCATCCAATCTTCCTTTACTTAGCATTCAGTTTCTTCACTGGAAACAGCCTTGCTCCCCTTTTCTAACCTTTGAAACCTGGTTTTAAAAAGCCCCTAACCCTTGAATGGGATATGCATTTGAATGGAATGTGCTGGAATGTTCCAGGCTGGCAGGTGCAGAATAAAGAGGAGAAAAGATTATTCAGATAATCACCTTTCAACCCTTAGGAGTCTGGCATAAGTTGACCAGGGCACAAGCTGCCGCCCAGCTCAGAGCAATGACACCTCTCTGAGGAGAAATGTCACAAACTTTTTACACAGACAGGAGATGTTTGATTTTTCAGTTTCCTCCTCTTGTGAAAAGGATGATCTCAGTCTCCTTTGTCCCTCATTCTCAAATCCTTCGTTGGTAATGTACCAGTCTCTCTCACTTCCGTTCCAGGTTGGCATCGTCACTCGAAGCTCTGCACTGAGGATCACTCCTTCCCGGGCTGTGAGCCCATGTGAGCCCGAGCTGAACCGTTTGCTATCGTTTAGATGCAACCCTTCTGCTTCATTCTATGGTTCCCTGGAACACTGTGATTATCATAATGGGTGTAATTCTAGGTGAGCAAATAACTTCTCAGAGAGCATACTTCATGCCCCCAAGGAGCATAAACCCTTCTAAGGAAACAGGAGCTCATTAACTAACCTAAATGAGCACATATGCATAACGGCAGCTGAAACCGCCCTTTCAGGTGGCAAAGTACAAACCCTGAGTTCCAGAAGAATCTATGAAACAATATACCAGCCTCCCTGTCAAATTCACACCACATACAATATAAAATACATTGAGAACACAATAATGTGGCCCTTTAGATAGATACCATATGTCAAGCGCGTCCGTGTGAAGGGACCACTGAAACAGGCTTTGTGTGAGCAACAAGAATGTTTCTTCACTTGGGTGCAAGTGGGCTGAGTCCGAACAGAGAGTTAGCGAGGGGAGATGGGGAAGGGGTTGCTTCATAGGAGTTGGGTAGGTAACGGAAAATTACAGCCAAAGGTGGTTACTATTGTTAGCAGAGGAGGGGGTTACAGGGTACATGGTGGGGAGATCGTAAGTCTCAGTGTCCAGAAGAAGAATGTCACAAAGTCGATTGATCAGCTAAGGTAGGGCAGGTACAAGTCACAATAGTAAAATGTTGTAATTTTGGTTAATCAGGTAAGGCAGGGACTGGCTGTTTCACTTCTTTGTGGGTTTTCTTTTGGCTGCTCCAGACTTCTTGGCTCCTGCAGGCCACCTGGATGCGTATGTGCAGGTCACAGGGGGTTATAATGGCTGAGCTTCGGCTCAGAGGCCTGACACCATAGGTATACGGCACAACACAAATTTTTGAATTCTGTTTAGATTTTCAAAAGCTGGGGTAAATTTCTTTCTGGAAGTCAGCTTTGATGAAGTTTCTTGATTCTTTATTTAATTTCCCCTTCAATTTTTAACAGGTAACAGTCTAGACTTGAGATACTAGGTTTTAAAGTAAAAAGTCAATGGAAGAATAAAAGCATCATTTACTGCCTCATAGACTTCTAGTTGGAAAGGGCTTGGGGGAGAAGCTGGTCTATAGACTCAGCATCTGGGAGAGGAAAGGGACGCCTGGAGAAGATGATTATGCCACCAGGCGACAGCTCGTCAGACTCAAGCATTGAGTCTGTCTTTTCATTCAAACCGGAGTTGTGCTACTTTTTTCCACAGTTGGTGCCTGACACATTCAAATAAAATTTACAACCCCTACCCAGGCGTCAGATCTCTACCAGCCTCAGATCTGCCTCTTATTGATGGAAGAAAGGAAGTAAACTTATGCTGAGAGATTTTGTTCTTGGAACTTCTCAAGTGCTGTCTCCCAGCAATCAAAGCTCATACCCTGAGAAGAACAGATCGTTGTCTCTGAGGTTGGTTAGAAATCTACTGATAATATTTCATCACCAATAGTGCGCCGAGGACTTCTTCAGATTCCGGCTCACAAACGTGAAGCAGTTGCATTGTTGTGGGTAACGATTCATTTGCTTCGACTCCGGCTTTGCCCTTTTTCATTTGGCGGGACTGATTTCCTTTCTCCACATAATTTCACTTGTCACTATTCGTGACTTGAGAATTGACCTTCTCCTTTCTGCACCTTCCTTCACAAGCCAACTTCTATTCTCAAAAACAATCGAAATTGAACATTAATACAAAATTATTGAAGATGGCTTTTATGAAAATGCTTGCTTTTGATTATTTTTTCTTACTAATATAAAGTGCTGTTCTGCAGATATACCCTATAAACGAATATCAAATAGCCACCAGTGCTTAAATAATAAAACAAAGAAATCATCAGGTGACCAAGCCTGACCTCATCTCATCTCGCATATACCCCAGTAGAAAATTCAATCTTTAACTCCCTTTTTTCTTGCAGAAAGATGAAATTAAAAATAAGAGGATCTCTGTCTTTTAGTTTCTGAAGTGCTGCCCAAGTTTCTAAAGAGGGAAAGATATCTAAACCAAACCTTCCACGCAGCCGCAAGGAAACAGACCTTCTGAACTTCCGGTGAGCTACGGAGGCTCAGCCCTCTCTCCTTAGATAAGGATGGTGCCTCCTTGGAGTTGAGTTTGGTCAAGGTAACTGGCAGAGCTCGAGGCTTATAAAAATTGCCTTCGTACAAGTACTGCTAGTGAATATTGTTCCAAGCTGATAATGTAAGAACCTGTGACCATCAGGGCACATCCAGAGCAAGAGCTGAGGTTTCTGGGTCCTGCAAGTCCCTACTGTGTACAAATCATGACACTAGCTGTGCTCCCCTGTCATGGCCCTTGGGGACAGGGAAAGCTACAGTCAGAGTCACTGCTTTAGCTGTGATAATTCCCTTCTCTTTCTGGCTCTACTTCCTTTATCAGGTTACTTTCTCTGGCATATGAGTTCTGAGGTTTTTTCTGAAGTGGAAATTCCAGTGACTGTCGAACATTGCCTTCACGTGCTGGAATACTTGAGCAAATTCATTTCTCTTACTTTATCAAAGTCAGTTCTCTCATGAACATGTGGTGCAACACGGCAGTAGTTACGTGGACAGTGTTACAGAGATCTTAACATCTCTATGCATTTTAAAATTTACTTTTCAAACATTAAGCGAGTTGAAGTTAAGTTACTTTTAGGAAACCAACCCATCAGGAAGAGAAAACACTGGCTGGCCAGATCTAAACGTCAGATTGAGCACACGTTTGCCGTAATTTGGGTACGTTCTTTAAGCATCTTGTGCCTCCATTTCTTCATTGACAAGGCATCAACCCTATGAGAATTAGAGAGAATGAGTATGACATCTGAGAAGGGTGTTGGACACTGAAGGGAAAGGTGGTGTTCTTTCTGAGAACATATTTTGAACGTCTGTAGAGAGAAGAGTCAGCGCACAGCTTACGCTAGATAGATCAGCGCTGGGTATTGGACCTTTCTGGAATTGGAGAAGAACGGAAGAGCTGGAGCCAGAACCAGAATTAAGGGGCACAGAGGCAGGTTTGGATATCCAAACACTAAAGAACGTCAGACTTTAACAACACGCGGCTATTTCCTACCTACAGAAAAATCTCAAGGAAAAGCATTTAACTCTTCTCCTAGCAGAGTAATTTTCCAAGGAAATGACCAGGCGGATATAAACTTTGGGCGAAAAGAGCATCTGTGCTGGGAAACAAGAAACAATGCCAGCAACGTACTAGGAATTACCCCGCCCCTCGTCCCCCTAAATTTGCTGGATGTCATGTAAACATTGAAAACAAAATTGTTAGAGAGGGTCCTCCTCCTGCCCTCATGAGAAAGCAAATCCTTCGGGGCACCACACACTGACCCTCCTGGACATCCCGAAAGCACGCCCAGCAGCCCAGCATGAGGGGCTGGGAGGGGCTGGACGTGCTGCTGCCCTGGTGCAGGTGGGAGGCACAGTGTGCGCCAGTCTTAGCAGATGGGGCCCATGGAGTGAGACCGTTCCAGCCATGCCACAGTGGGGATGTACAGCTCGGGGTTCTGTGTGACTGTGACGTGTGGCCCAGCCACACATTGTGTCTGCCTCAGAGATCCACCTTTGGATTGGTTAGCATGGGGGTTTTTGGAGACTTTCATAAGAATGCTTTTATTGAAAATAACACCAGTATTCTTTTAAGTGTAACAAAATAATCTTGAGATAATCTGGAAAAATTGAATCACAGCCTGTGTTGGTCAGGGCATGGGACGTTGGAACTCTTTCTCATCCGTAGGAGAAGAAGAACTTCTGTGGAAATTAATTTGACCTAAATACCATCCATAGCCTCTGAACTGGTAAATTGAAATTTAGAAATTTCTCAAAGGACAGAAAAATATCTGCTCATAAGTATTTACATTCAAGAGACATGTTCACTTTAGTCTGACTTAAAAGAGTAAAAAAATTCAATGAAGTATTATCTGTTTTCCTCTCCACCTGTTTATACTACGTGTACTATTTTACCCTTCGGAAATGCCTCTGTATCTTCTCTTCCTTATCTCACTTGGGTTTCTTTTAGACTCAGCTCGTGACTTACCTCTTCAAGGAAGCCTTTTCTGACATCCCATCCTAGATACGATGTCCGTCCTCTGTAATCCCACAGATCCCCACACATTTTTTTTTTTTTTTATCATTGAGCTTATCACATTGCATTAAATCTGTTTGGGTGACTCTCTTCTATATCAAACCAGCTAACCTCAAGGTCCCAATGCACTGAAAAATTGTTTTTAATTGAGCTGAACTGTTTAACTAAACAGGCATTATAGAAGAGACAGTGTGGCAGAGGCCAGCTGAGTTTGTGGTGGTAGAATACGCAGGTAGAGTCTTTCAGAAGAACAGGGATTATAGAAGAGACAGTGTGGCAGAGGCCAGCTGAGTTTGTGGTGGTAGAATACGCAGGTAGAGTCTTTCAGAAGAACAGGGATTATAGAAGAGACTGTGTGGCAGAGGTCAGCTGAGTTTGTGGTGGTAGAATACGCAGGTAGAGTCTTTCAGAAGAACTGTTTGGAAAATTGGCAGGTGGAAATTCACACTTTGGGATCAGAAGAGAGGCCAGGACAAGAGAGATTGTATGTGAGTCCTATTTATTTCAAGGTAACACTTTAAAATATAAAGGAGAATATCAAGGGAAAGAACACGGAAAAATGGAAAAAGAAGGTAGAATACAGAAGATTCAGACACAGAAAGTGCAATGTCACCAACACCAAATCACAGGACGTTTCAAAGGGGGCGATCCACGTAAGAGCTTTTGTAGCCGTTGTCTGTGTCTGAGCATGGGTTATCAACCTGCAGCTGTGTCATCCCCAGTCAAAGATGTGAACATGTCTGAGGATATTTTTTGTTTGTCATGATTTGGGGAGTGAGGATGGTGGCTGGGAGGAAACACCTCTGGGACCTGGTGGGCAGAAGCCGGGGATCCTGCCTGCATTTGCCTTCTGGGCTGCGGTAACACCGCACCACAGACAGGGGCTTATACAACAGAAATTTATCTTCTCACAGTTCTGGAGGCTGCAAGTCCTAAAGCCACGCGAAGATGGGGTATGCTTTCTCCTGAGGCCTCTGCTGGTGGCTTACAGACGGCTGCCTTTCCTCTGTGTCCTCACATGGCCTTTTCTCTGTGCATGCGTGCCCCAGTGTCCTTCTGTGTATCCCAGTCTCCTCTTTTTACATGGACACCAGTCAGAATGGATTACAGCCCACCCTGATGGCCTCATTTTATCTGAATTACCTCTTTAAAGGCTCCATCCTAAAAGGTTTGTCTGCAAAATCTCTGTCTGAAGTACTGGGGATTAGGTTTTAAAATATGAATTTGAAGGGAACCAGTTCAGTCTTTACTCTCTGGACCTCCAAAATCAATCCGTGTCCTTCTCACTAGCAAAACATATTCAGCACCCCATCTCAACAGTCCCAAAGTCTTAACTCATTCCAGCACCAACTCTAAGTCCTATATCATTTAAATCTCCTCTAAATCATATGCGGGTGAGACTCGAGGTATGATTGATCCTAGGGAAAAAGTTTCGACAGCTGAGAAACCAGACAAGTGAGTTACACACTCCCGTTGTGAGACAGGCATAAGCTGGGCATTCCCGTTCCAAAAGGGAGAAATCAGAAATAAGAAAGAGGTTGGGGATCCCCACGAAGTTCAAAACCGAGGGGAGAAAATCCATTAGATTGAAAGCTCAGAATTATCCTCTTTGGCCTGATGATCTGTTCTCCACACCCACTAGGGCGGAAGACACATCCCCAGACCCTGAGCCCACATCACTCCCACCAACCTGGGCGTAGCTTGGCCCCTGAGGCCCTGGGGGAAGCTGGCTCTGCTAACGCCAAAAAGGAGGCAGTCTTGGCACCCACATCTCAGGGCTCAGTTCTGTTTTTCAGGGTTCTCCAGTGAAAAGAAATTAATCCATCTTAATGACCCAATCACCCTTAAAGGCACCACCTCTCAAAAGTGCCACATTGGGGACCAAGCCTCAGCATGAATTTTGATGGGGACAAACCCTATTATTGTCCTTTAACAAGACTGGGTGAGTTCTCACGGGAGTGGACTGGTTCCTATAACAGTGGGTTGCTATAAAGTGAGGTGACCTCTCATGGTTTGCCTTTTACACAGGCCTGCTTCCCCTTTCTCTTCTCTGTCATGTATTGATGCAGAGGAGGCCCTCACCAGGAGCCACCAAATGCAGTTGTCAAATCTTGAACTTCCCAGCCTGCAGAACCCTGAGATAAATGACCCCCTTTCCTTTTTACATTACCCGGTCTCAGGTGTTCTGTTACAGCAACACAAAGTGGACCAAGACTCCTGGCAAGTCCAAAGTCCGATGGGGTGGGCAGGGAGGCTGGAAACTCAGGAAAGAGTTGCAGTCCAAGTCCAAAGGAAACCTGTGGAATAATTTATCCCTGCTTGGGGAGGGCCTGTCTTTGTCTTATGAAGGCCTTCAACTGATTGGATGATGTTCACCCACATTATCGAGGGCACCCCCTTTACTCAAAGTCCACTGACTTAGATGATAATCTCATCAAAACACACACACACTCTCTCTCTCTCTCTCAAAGAAACATGCAAAATAATGTTTGACAAAAGTTTGCCACTGAGGCTCACCCAAGTTGAGACATAAAATTAATCATTACACTGACTCGTCCTATAATGCTCAAGGCAGTCCCCCAAAATAAAGAATTATCTTGTTCAAAAAGTCAATACTGCTAAAGTTGAGAAAGCCTAGCCTAGAAGGATAAAGAGGGTATCAGAAAGGGCATGATATAAACAAGAGAACCTAGAGTGGAATAAAATAGAATCTAGATGTTTTGAAGGCAAAATTATTGATGTACTCATTTTTCAGGTCACTTGCACATAAATCTCAATAGAAATGCTCACAAAACCGTGGGTGCTGACTGACAATACATGGGCTCTACGAGTGAAGCAATGAGATGAGAAACATCACTAGTAAGAGTTTTATTTGCTTTTACAAAAAAATACCTGCAAGGTTATCTGTAGTGCTTTATAATTACAAACACACTTTCAAAATTAGATTTTCTTTCCTTTTCCTGAGTTTAGTAAGCACTTTCGTTTCTGGTCAGTTAACCAACTCCTTTAGTTCTCGAGTTCTATAAAGTTGACTCACAGAGGAATTAAACCCTTGACTGGGGACTGACTGCTGGCAATAGCTTCCTAAATATCATCTCCTTACTAATCACCTCCTTACTAAATACTATACCAATCTCAGATGCATATGTTTAAGGACAAATCTTAATTTGCAGAACATTTCTCAAGCTGGTTGGTAATGCCCAAGTGGTCCTCCTTTCGGCTGAGCAGTGTTAGATGTTCATGATTACCATTTCTACTCTTTTGTTGCTGTGGTTAAAATAAAAATAAACGTATACAAGGTGTTTTGCTTTCTTTGAGTCAAATAATTTTAGTTCAAATAAAGAAGACGTAAGGAAAGCTAACTGATTTGCATCAATGATTAAACCCTCAGATGAACTTGTGATTAACTCAGCTTAGAAGTGAGGTAAATTTAGAATTAGGGAAGCAAGATAGTGTAAATTTATATTGGACTAAAGTCAAGTGATGTTTTATATAAATGTGACTGATAGAACTGGTTAAGACTATTTACCTTAATCAACTGTAAGTCAGAGAAAGCATACCCTAGTTATGGAACATAATGCAATCAAATGTATAGATTCATTGTTTCACTTTTGGATTTGCCATGCAGATGTTTCTCATTAGAAAGGTTTCTGAGATGGTTTGGCTCTGTGTCCCCACCCAAATCTTATCTTGAATTGTAATCCCTGTAATGACCACATGTTGAGAGAGGGACCAGTGGGATCATAGGGGCAGTTTCCCCCGTGCTATTCTCATGATAGTGAGTGAGTACTCGTAAGATTTGATGGTGTTATAAGTGTTTGACAGTTTCTCCTTCACACACTCTTTCTCTCTCTCTCGGTCTCCTGTTGCCTTGTGAAGAAGGTGTCTGTTTCCCCTTCCATCATAATTATGTTTCCTGAGGTCTCCGCAGCCATGCGGAACTGTGAGTCAATTAAACCTCCTTCGTTTATAAATTACCCAGTCTCAGGTAGTATCTGTATAGCAGTGTGAAAATGAACTAATAAATAAATTGGTACCAAGGTAGTGGGGCACTGCTATAAAGAGGTGTCCAGGCGAGTTATCCCACAGGAAGACCCCCATCTGGTTTCTTTCTCATGGGATTTGGGGAAGGAATTTCACAGAGGTAAAGTGTTTTCCTTGTCACATCAAATTAGAGACACATGATATCCACATGACACCACTGAGGATGTTCACCTTCATCACTCATTCCGTGTGCCTTTGCCAAGCTTTTCCTCTAACTCTACTATTGTGCTTTTCTTTCTCTACTCTGTCCTGTGGAAACAAGTCACTAAGTTTAGTATATGGTTGGAGAGGAGGATTAAGTTCCAACTTCTATAGAGTAAAATATCTACACAAATAATTTGGAATGTTTCTGTAAAATAATGTAACTTCTTCCCCATTCATTTTTTCATCATTTACTACTTATGTCAACATGGACTTGTGTATATTTATTCTATACTTTTGGTTATTTCCCAATACTCTGTTGTTTATTTTACTACTCAAATGATTACAGCATTAAATGTGGAGCCCCTTCAGGTGGGCCTCTCTTTCCCTCTGTCACACTCCCATTCTCTGGGGGCGGGGGTTTCACGCACTTTTTAACTTTCTGGTTCTACAAAATGCCCCAGGCTTTTCTCGTATGCGTGGTTTATGTTTTAAAGCCAAATGAAACATTAAATGCTCAACTATTTGATCGTGCTTGTCTGAAATGAGGAATGGCACTTATGGATACCTTCTGTGACTTTGTAAGTAAAAACAGGGGCACAGTTTCATAAAGTAATGATTCAGCAAACAGCCAGTCGAAGGAGTTACGTGAGACACATAACTGCTTTTCTTACAACTAAAATGTCTGTGCCTTGGGCAGAAGGCAGGGCAGTAACACTGAATTCTAATAACAGAGTTAACAACCTTTAGCTCTAGCACAGACTCCGCTGAGATGATCAATTCCCTGTTGGTACAAACCTCTCCTGGCTGTCGACTCAGAGCTCCCCATTCACCTACATTTAACCTCTGTCAGTGGTTGTAAATGTACAGACAAGGCTCTCTCATAAAATCACCAATTCAATGATACGTGTTTTCAGAGAACAATTTTGGCTCTTGAAACAAAAAAATTTTACAGTGTAGATGTGGGTCACTTACCCCAGAAATGAACTGCAACCAAACTGCCCATGGAAGCTGCACGTACACATTTGGAATAATCAACACCACCCAGGATTCTAACTTCTGTATTTGTTTATATTTTCTCTAAAAGAGAGAAACTAAGAGAAATTTCCTTGATTGTGGCTAGACTTCTCAGGAGGAAGGCTGTATCTTCTGAATACTGCTTGGTCACCAGCACACAAAAACAAATTAGCCTTAAGGTATTATATAGCAATAAGGATAACTTCTGTAACATATGATATTTCACTGTTTTCAGCATACACACGTGTGTGCACACACACACAAACACACAAATGCATGCTTATTACTTCAGGTAAAGGGTCCTTCCAGCTGGGCAAGGAAAGTATTCTCAATATATTCTCACTCTGTGGATGAGGAAGCCATGCTATGGACGTGGACGAGGAAGCCACGCTACGGACGTGGACGAGGAGGCCACGCTACGGACGTGGATGAGGAGGCCACGCTACGGACGTGGATGAGGAGGCCACGCTATGGACGTGGATGAGGAAGCCATCTCCTACTCTGTGGCTTGGTAAAAGAGATGAAATTTCCTGGCACAGTAATCACAGTTACTTAATTGCAGAGCCACAAATTCAGGAGGATTCAGGAATGTTTTCTAAAATCCCTTTGTATTGACAAAGTGTGTGCAGAATATCAAAATATGCAGTGTGTCTACAATGTTTTTTAATGTTTTTATAAAACATAATGAGTTTAATCCCAATTAGAAATCCAAAAAGTCTGCTATTGAATAGTCAATCTGTCTCAAAACTCAAACGCAATGTATATGATCCAACATGTTTACAGCCTGATTAATGAGGCAGTTTTCCAAAATTTAGTCTGGCAACAACAAATATTCTAAATCCTTGACATGTAATTTCAAGGAAATTACGTGCATATTAAAGTCAAGGTGGAAAAACATGTGGGTTACTTATTCTAGAGCAAGGAGTCATTTCCATAAAATGTTTCAGCAGGATGTGCACCATGAAATATAAATGAAGAGGAATGACAGGGTGTGCTCTTTTGTCTTTCAGCATAAAATTTTTAAAAATACTGTATTTTGCCTTGTTATTTTCACAAAAGCATTCAGCAACCTTTAAGATTTTCAACAATTACATTTTGACAAGCAAAGAGAAGAGTAATCTGTGGGCGGCCCCCTGAAATAATAACCAGAGGAGAGTTATAGGAAAGAACACCATGTCAACTGCTAGAATCTTCACCGACTACACTTCTCTGGGAATCAGAATGAACGTCTTCGTGACTACTTATGACACAGAATGATTTTACTTTTGAAATCCAGATGAAGTCACTAATTCTAAAGGGTAGAACATCCCAAGCTCTGCAGTCACCTGTTTAAGAGTAAAGGAAGGAGAAAATTAAGCAACCAAATTATTTAAGGTTTTTTCTCTGCTTGTCTCATTAGTCTTCTTTTATTCTTCCTGCTGAGATAAATATGATGTAAAATCATCAAATACAAATTGTGAGTAACTCTCTCTGAAGAATTAATCTAATGTACTTGGATGTTTGGCTTTTAAATGCAGTTAAGAAATTACATCCCCTAAACTGTTAATTAATGCTAAAGCTGGCAATTATTCTGTTTATTTTCAGCATCAGTCTTGGAGAATGCTCAATTTTCTTCAGGTTTTCAGGTTGTGAAAGCAATGGCATATAAACTGACTTTCTTTCTTTCACTTCTGCCACTGGCATGGACTAAGGGTTAGTGTGGCACGTCCTTCCTCCTGCCGCTCTTCCCCACTTACCTACATCTTTATATTAAAGTGGAAGGCAAATAGAGGACATAGAGTCCGGTCTTGTTTTGTACTCATTCCTGATATCCTGCCTTTTAATTAGCATATTTAGACCATTCATGTTTAATGAGATGATTGATAAAATTGGATTAATATTTACCATGTTTGAAGACGTTTTTCATTTTTTGAATTTATTCCTTGTTTCTTTGAGTTTCCCCTTTTTTCTTTCTTCTCTTGTTTAAATTATTTATATGATTTTATTTTATCTTCTCTTTCACCATATCATTATATTTTTTAAAACAAATCTTGGCCGGGCACAGTGGCTCACACCTGTAATCCCAGCACTTTGGGAGGATGAGGCAGGCGGATCACGAGGTCAGGAGATCGAGACCATCCTGGCTGACACGGTGAAACCCCATCTCTACTAAAAATACAAAAAATTATCCGGGTGGTGGTGGGCACCTGCAGTCCCAGCTACTCGGGAGGCTGAGGCAGGAGAATGGCGTGAACCTAGAAGGCGGAGCTTGCAGTGAGCTGAGATCACACCACTGCACTCCAGCCTGGACGACAGAGCAAGACTCCGTCTCAAAAAAAAAAAAAAATCTTAGTGGTTTCTTGAAAGTATGTAACACACAGTTTTAAATAATCTAAGTCTATCCACAATAGCACTATCCTACTTTACATGTACTGTGAATTTGTGGAGCAGGTTCACCGTGCACTGGTTAGCAACTTGTCTGAGTGCCGTGAGACAGAGCACACTCAGGGGCAACAAGTCATGACTGAGAATTAGCACATGCAACAGAATGTGGGATTGATCATAAGCTAGTCCCTCAAAGCTCAGGAAAGCTACATAGAACAGACGGAGCCTTGTCTGTGTGTGACCCACTTACCCTGCAGCTGAGGAATCCTGGGAATAAGGCTGCCCTGGGATTTACACTCCAAGAGTCACATGAAGTGCGGGGCTGAGGTGTTGAAGAAACTTCTATTTGTGGGGAGGAGGGACTGTTCCAGCCATGCTCTCCTTATACCAGGATGTTGCATTTCTGCAATTATAGAGCAACCTTCTACTGTTGTTCTTGAGAACTACAAGCGAGAAAGGGAAGTTAACTGGGTCAGTCCAAGACTGCCTGAGAACTGTCCTTCACAAGTGACAGAGTATTTCCATTGGCTCCTTCATATCTCTGTGACAGGCGGTCATGCATTTCACTTGTCCACATGCTATAATCACTCAACACGTTGTTACTATTACTGATGTAAATCAAGTTACCTTTTAGATCAGTTAAGAATGAGAAAAGTAAAAGACTGAATTTTACCTTCATTTTCTCCTTTTCAGCACTCTTCCTTTCTTTATGCAGATCCAGGTATCTAAGCAATATTATTTTCCTTCTTCCTGAAGAACTTCTTTTAACACTGGTTTCAGGGCAGGTCTTCTGGTGATGAGCACTCCCAGATTTTGTTTCTCTGAGAAAGTCTTTATCTCTTCTTCACTCTGGAAGAATCATTTCTCTTATAGAATTTTACATTGGTGTTTCTTCTTCTTTCATTATCCTCTCCCCTCCACACTCCTCTAGATTGCATGACTTCTGATGAGAAGTCATCTGTAATTCTTATCCTTGCTTTTCTAGGGCCCCTGCCCCAGGTTCTTTCAAGATTTCTTTTTGGGCCAGGCACGGTGGCTCACGCCTGTAATCCCAGAGCTTTGGGAGGCCGAGGCGGGTGGATCACGAGGTCAGGAGATTGAGACCTCCTGGCTAACACAGTGAAACCCCGTCTCTACTAACAAATACAAAAAATTAGCCAGGAGCTTGCAGTGAGCTGAGATCCCGCCACTGCACTCCAGCCTGGGTGAGAGAGCGAGACTCCATCTCAAAAAAAGAAAAAAAAATTCTGTCTTTTTGAAATTGCTTTTCTACTGTTTAAATATGACACCCCTAGATGTAGGGTTTTGTTTTCCAGTATTTGTCTTTGTGATCTTCTCTGAGCTAACCTGGTAGGTGGTTTCATGTCTTCCATACATTTTGGAAAGTGCTTTGCCATCATTACTTCAAATATTTCTTCTGCTCTATTCTCTCTTTTTTGTCCTTTGGTAAGTTAAATGTATGTTCTGCCTTTTGCAATTGTCCCACAGTTGTTGGATGTTCTGGGGTTCTTTTTCTCATTTGTTTTCTACTTGCATTTCCATTTGGAATCTTTCTATTGGCATATCTTCAAGCTCATTAATTTTTTCCTCAGCTATTTCAATCTACTGTGGAGATCCTCAAGGTGCTCTTAATTTCTGTTGCTGTGGTTTTGATTTCTAACATTTTCTTTTGATTTTTAAAGTCTCCTTCACTCAGTTAACATTTATCTCTTTTGGCATGTTATTTGATGTTTTATTAGATTCCTTAAGATATTATTCATAGTTGCTTTACATTTCCTGTCGGCTAATTCCAAAATTCGTCCTTCTGATACTGGTTCTAATGCTTGCCTTGTATCTTCAATCTATAATTTTTCTTGGCATTATCTGTAATATTTATTGAAAGCTAGTAAATAGGTAGATAGAGAGATTCATAGATAATAGAGACAGAGGTACATATAAACATATAGATATACATCAATGGATATACATCTATATCTATACATATATAAATACCAACACATACATTACATGTAAGTACACACACACACACACACACACACACACACACACAAAATGGGAACTTAGGTAAATTGGTCTTCAGTGCTAGGATTTATGTCAATTTTGCAGGTCTTGGAGTTTGTTTAGTGTTTGTTGTAGCTATGGGTGCCAGAGGTTTTAATCGCCTCTGATGGCCTTGTTCTTGTATCTTTGGTGGTTTTAGTGTTCCTGTAAGATAAAGTCTGTCTTTCAGCTCTTTCACCTGGAATCGATTGTTACTATCCTGGAGCCTGTTGGTGTTGCAGTAAAATGTTGGGGAGAGAAGCACACTCTAGTCTCCTGTGTAAGTATGAGTGTTTTAGTGGCACTTTGTCCCAGGCTGTGACCTTTATAAGTGTTTCTTAACTTTCCTTCCCCGCTCAATGGTGATAAAAGAAGGCAGAGGTGGCTGGCTCATAGATACATTCCTGCCGCAGGAGGACTGGGGCCCTGGCAGTCTTTTTTCCTGGAGAGCAGGCTTTGGGTATAGAGAAGACCCTGGGCATATTTTATGAAGATTACCTTTCCCTTCCTTCTGCCGCAGCACCAGGGATCTCTCTTGCCTTCCACCTTGAGGCCTGGTGGCATTCCGAGTTCCAACTGCGTTGGGGCCGCGAGCAGGGGCCCTAACACTAGGGTCTCCAGAAGGATTTCACTCTCAAAACAGTCTGCATTCAGCCTCCAGCAATCCGTCAGAATTACCACTTACATATTCATGCAGGTTTATCACTCCAGCTGCTCCTGCTCTAGGGAGGCTGATCTCCATCATGACGCTCTGCATTCAGCTGCATCCTCAGCTTCCGGCGCCAGCGGCCCTGTGACCTCAGGTCTTCGAGGAGTCTAAGAAAAGTCATTGATCTATGGTTTGTTCAGTTTTTTTCTTATTGTAAGAACAAAATGTTTGCCTCCAAGCTCTTTATATGTCAGAGGGAGACTGTAACAAGAAGTCTGTAAACGTGGCATTAGAACATTTTCACTTGGTAATCTCACTCAAGACGGTTCTGGAAAGGTATCACTCTCCAACTCAGGACTGAAGGCATACAGGGCCAATAGTGTATTTCAAGAGCCAGGTGTTCTAGCTTTAGGCAGCGCTACCCTGAAGTGATTGAAGACAGGTATGTGGCCATTCTCTTAAATCTAAGGAATTAGATTAATTAATCAATCTTAATAACTGCTTTCAGTAAGTAGGAAACTGGACTACTGGGATATTACATTTTAAACTGAATTATACTTCATATTATACTACAATATGTAACACAATTTAAGAAACTTGAGGGCATAGATATCACCTCTACTATCTATCTCTATCTATCTATCTATCTATCTATCTATCTATCTATCTGTCTATCTATCTAATCTATCATTCTTTTGAGGGAGAGACAGAGAGACAGAAAGAATGTGTGTGTGTGTGTGTGTGTGTGCATACGTGTGTGTGTGTGTGTATTTTCTCTGCTTTAGCAATTCCATATCCGTTCTCCACCCTCCTCCATCTCTCAGGAAACTGATCAATAGAGACTAAATTGAAATGATCTCTTGCCTTCTGGCTTTTGGTTGGATTCACCAAAGGACAAGAACACAAATGGAGAGAAAAGTCTGAGGTTGTTGCCTTAATTCTCTGAGCTTATTTCCTGTGTGTTCCCCTGGGATTAGGTACACCCTCCAACACAAATGGAGAGAAAAGTCTGAAGTTGTAGCCTTAATTCCCTGAGCTTATTTCCTGTGTGTTCCCCTGGGATTAGGTACACCCTCCAACACAAATGGAGAGAAAAGTCTGAAGTTGTAGCCTTAATTCCCTGAGCTTATTTCCTGTGTGTTCCCCTGGGATTAGGTACACCCTCCAACAAAGTGCATAGTTCCTCCCTCCTGCTGTCCTTTTCACAGGAGTCATCCCTCTAGGGATTTCGACTGCCCCTGCTTCCTGCTCCGTCATACGTGATTTATAAAAGCCCAACTGTTTATGTGTTTGACCTCTAGACCAATCCCCAGGGTCTAAGGCCGAATATACACAACCCAGGAGATAGGGTGATAGCATCATTCCCAAAGCTCCTTTTCTTTACCCTCAGCTGTTTCTGAAGACCAGACTACATTAATGTGTCTAAAAGAGGAAGGAAGAAGGCTGGGTTCTGGCTGCCCGCAGGGAGCATAGACACAAAGCGGCCATTGCTGGATATTCTAGGGAAGTCCTTGCATTTCTGAGCCCAAACCAGTAGCTCTTTTTTTTCAGGAAATAATAAGTTCTATTGGTTTTGTAGTTTCTGGAAATTTCTAACAAATTCTGGTAGTGTTGATTGTCACATTTGCTTTAGGTGGTTGAGAATTTTGCCTTTTAAAAATATCTTAACATATGTTTGACTGAAAAGTTAGGAAAGAATATCAGAGTCCATTTTAAACCCAAGACAGACTATTGAATTAACAATGACTATTAAATAAACCACATACATTTTCCCTCCTAGGAGATGTCGAACACAGTATGGAACTTATCTCTTTCTGTACTTTATACTCGAGCTAAGCTGTGTATATATCCCCTGAGCTAGGCTGTGTATGTATCCCTTGAGCTAGGCTGTGTATATATCCCCCAAGCTAGGCTGCGTATATATCCCCCGAGCTAGGCTGTGTATCTATCCCCCGAGCTAGGCTGTGTATCTATCCCCCGAGCTAGGCTGTGTATCTATCCCCCGAGCTAGGCTGTGTATATATCCCCCGAGCTAGGATATGTATATATCCCCCGAGCTAGGCTGTATATATATCCCCCGAGCTGGGCTGTGTATCTATCCCCCGAGCTAGGCTGTGTATCTATCCCCCGAGCTAGGATATGTATATATCCCCCGAGCTAGGCTGTATATATATCCCCCGAGCTGGGCTGTGTATATATCCCCTGAGCTAGGCTCTGTATATATCCCCCGAGCTAGGCTGTGTATATATCCATTGAGCTAGGTATATATCCCTGAACTTGCCCAAATTGATGACTTTGTTTTCTCACTTTCTGTTAGGATTCTCTAAGCTTCAGTTATACCTGTTGAAATTCTATACTTTATTCAAGGACTATAATGGAGAGCAACTTCTCTATGAAACATATTCTGATGTTTTCAATCAGATATTTATAGTCTTTCCCTCTTTTGCACAATCATCATATATTATTTATTTCTGCTTTATTGTCTTTACATTATATATATACACACATATATATATAATACACATGCACACATATATAGAGTCAATTTTCATTATTTGCTGTAGGTTCATTCTCTGAAGCTGCTGCTAATGCTGAATGTGTGAACACTGAACCGCGAATACTGAACTGTTGCTCCCGTGGAAAATACAGGGTTAAACCCCTGCAGGCCTTTGGTCATATTATTTTTTTGCCCACGCCTATCCTGGTCACATTTTTGTCAATGTATCAATACATAATCTTGTTTTGTATGTTTCTGTTTAAAGTCACCTTATTTAATACATGCTGTGATTCATTAACTTTGAGCTCATGGCCAACAGCATTCATGCCTGAGTGAAGCTTATCTTTCACATCTGTTTTCTCCATGAGGCACATACAGCCTTCTTGTGCTTAACCGCTCTAGACGCATTTCTGCACTATGCTCGGGGGCCACCTCAGACAACAAAGTCGCAAACAAAAAGCACAAAAATGCAAAAAGCACAGCACTGTAAAGGCTGCCGAAAGGACATTCACTTGCAGTGTGAGGGCTGACACGGGAAGGCAGAGCATCTCCTTCTTCTATCTCAGCTGAGAACAGGCGCGTTGGGTGGCAAATCTTCCGCCATTGTGCGTGTGCCTTTCACAGGGAATGACTGTGAAAGCACCGCATTGTTGATTTGCGTCTCACAAATAAATTTTAGTCAGTAGGCAAATTTGCAAAAGTGCAATATGTGCAGAATGAGAATAGACTCTGTGTGTGTGTGTGTGTGTGTGTGTGTGCGTGCACGCGCACATGCCTATTATGTTCCTGCTCTGTGCCAGATACTGGGTTAAGCATTGTGGTTTACAAAGGAGGATATCACAATTTGGAAATGAAGATAATCAAATAAACTGACACATACAATGTGGTATAAAATACTCAAGAGGAAAGCACGTGGTACTGAGGCCTCATCATGAGGTTACCCGGTGAAGCATCCCCGTTCAGGAAAAGTTTCCTGGAAAGAGTTGCCAGTGAGTGGAATTCTCAAGGACAAGGACAGCAGAAACCTTTCGTGTTTTATTTCATAGCAGCATCTAGTATGGTGTCTAAATACATTACAAGTAAACAAAGATAAAGCTTTAATTAACAAGGTCCCCTTAGGTTACAAATATGAAATAGGAAAAAAATATATATATATCTCTCTCTCTAACTGAAGCTTGGACATACAGTTACTGCTAAAGTCCTGGAGATGCATTTCCGCCGTGGTAATTACTGAAGCCGAGCAGGGCACTTTCCTGGTGGAGAGACGTGATGTGAGATGACATCACGCATGACTCAATGGGGACAGGCAGAGCATGAAGATACTGACAGCAGCCCAAATCCAGAGAGACTTGTCTGTCATGCAGAAGAGGAGGAGACTGAGAAGGAGTCATGCAGGGAGTAGAAAGATCATCTGTTGTGGCATTTTAAAATCAAGGTAGACATTTTAATGGAGAGAATGGTAAGCTCTGAAAAGAGTCCAAGTAGCGTGAAGAATGAGAAGCATCCATTCACTGAGGTTCACAGCTAGGTCATTAGTGACCTTGGCAGACAAGGTCTCAGCAGATAATTGGAGGCAGAAGCTAGATTGCAGGGCACTGAAGACAGCAGTGAATGCCATGTGTATGTCTTGACCTCTAACTCCAAACACACTGGCCGTTTCCACCTCCTCTAACATGCTGTGCTTCCTCTGAATCGGGGTGTAAACATTATCTCCCTTCTTATTCAGTTAACTCCTTCTTAAAGGTACCTGGCTCAGATGTTTCTCCTCCACTGCATCTTCCCTAAACACCAGCTGCCATATCGGGACTCCCTGTTACACATTCTGACAGCACACTGTCACAGACTCTCGTTCCAGGTCCACCTGATGATCTGAATGGCGTCTGCCTCCCCTTCCCACCACTAGACGAAGACTGGGCTCATGCCTTGTTTTCCTGACAATGGTATCCACAGTACCAGAGATGTTCCTGGCACATGTGTTTTATTCAACTGAGAACTATTTCCTATAAAATACTAAAACTTCCTTGCATTTATTCATTCATTTAGCTTCTCTGCAGTGCCTTTCATATGCAAAAGTGCTTCATAAATATGTTTAAACAACCAAACAATAGTTAATTAAGACAGAATAAAAAACGAATAAAAACTGTTGAGTTGGTCACAGAACATCTAGAATCTTCCTCCAATACAATATGATTGGAGTTCTTTGGTCATCAGTCTGTCATCTTTTCCAGGAATAATGCCTGGCACGGAGTTAATGCATAATAATTTTTGTTGAATTAATAAGTGAGTGATTAAATTAATATAAAATTATAACTAGTTATGGTCTAATTTATATCCTAAGTTTATAAACTTATAGGGAAAATTTCCAAAAATGTCAGAAAAAGCTCCGCAAGGCAAGAAGAGCATTTCAAAGGGAATTCTGGATCTTCTTGTAAACTTCACTATGAGTAAGAAAATTAAAAGGCACTTAAAAATCATAAGAAGGATTTTTCTAATGAGCTCAAATTTGAAAGGCTTTGAATAAGACACGTAAGACTTGAATATTACCAAGGACACATATGCAGTAAAATTATAAGTATTTTTAAAAATATGCTAAAGCCAGAACAAGGGGAATAATTAAAAGTAAAAAAAAAGTTACAAATTTTAGTTTATCCACGGAGCTATAGGAAACATAAAAAAAATGGAGTCTAAGGTCATCAATATCTTTAATACTCAAAAACATGCAAAATTAAAAACACACATAACAACTGTGACTACATGCTCACTAGCATGGCTGAACAAAACACTGATAATAGCAAGCCCTGGTGAAAATATGGAGCAACTGGACCTCTCACATGCCATTTATGGGAATGTAAACTAGTATAACTACTTTGAAAATATTTAACACGTTCTTATAAAGTTAAATATAAACTTATATTATGTCCCAACTTTATTACTATGAAATGAAAGCTTATGTCTGTAAAAAAGACTTGTACTTGAATATTCATGGCAGCTTTATTCATAATAGCTCCAAACCAAAACCAACTCAAATATCCATCAATAGGCCAATGGAGAAGCAAATGATGGCATACCAAGGGATGTGTCTCGAAAACAAAACAGAATGCATACATTTCCTCAAAACTATTTAAGTGAAATTATTCAGATTAAAACACTACAGACTATATGATTCTATTTGTATGAAGTTCTAGAACAGATAAAAGTGATACATAGTGATAGAAATTAGATCAGGGTTTGTGTGGGATGAGTGGTTGGGAAGGTCATTTGGAAGGGACAAAAAAGGATGTTTTGGAATGATGAAAATATTCTTACATCTAAAATGTGACGGTGGTTACATGGCTGTATACATTGTCATGGGCATATACATTGGTGTGTTTACAATGGGTGTGTCAATTGTATGTGGGTGTATACATTGGTCAAATGTATTATACTCTGTGCTTAAAATAGGTGCATTATTTTAATTATATGCAAATCATGTCCCAAAAAATTTTTTTAAACTTTTAAATTTCAAATTATATGTTAACTGTAAAAAGAGAGAAAATAGACATCTTCAAATCTTGTTTTATTTCTACTCTTACTGCTGGAAAAAAGTTAGTAGAATTGACATTGATAAAAAAGAAAACCAAAATCAAATTAACGCAGAAGATTGTGTGGTAGCATCTGGCTCTTCTAAATAAGTTCAAATTTTAAAACACAGAAATTACACCCTGTGGATGTTGGTCAGTGTTCTTCGTTGCCGTAGATAGAATTCACTCTGGTGGATTTAAACTGCTATGGACTGAATCGTTTCTCCCCCACAATTCTTGCATTGAAGCCCCCCCCACCGTTCCTGTACACAGAGATAGGACCTTTAGGGAAGCAGCTGAGGGCTAATGACGTTGCAAGGATGGGGCCCTGAGTTGATGAAGTTGGTGTCTTTCTAGAAAGGGAACCGGAGAGCTCACTCTCTCTCCTCCACGTGAGGACATAGCGAGAAGGCGGCCGCTTGCAAGACAGGAAGGGAGCCCTCCCCAGAAACCAGCCTACCAGACCTTCACCCAGGAGCTACAGCCTCCAGAACTGTGAGAAAATAAATTTCTACTATTTAGGCCACACAGTTGATCGTATTTTGTTGTGACAGCCTAAGCAGACTAATTCAAACTGAAATTCTTTATTATAAGGCACTGGAGACCTTACAGAATCTCTGGGAGCACAGGGAAGACAGTTTTGATTGTTTCTCAAAGATCTACTGCTTAAACCCCTGCTGGAGCCCCCAGGAAAACCAAGTGTCTCTGGCTCACGTCCACAAGAGGAGCCCTCATTTCTCCCGTGGTCACTGTCTCAGCTGCCTCCGTTCATGTGCCCCTGTCTCCCACCGGGGTGTGTGCCTGGCAGAGCCTGGTGGTCCCGGCCCCAGAGTCCACACCCCCAGAGCATTGAGGTCTACTGCTGGGAAGATTGCTGAGCTGTGTCCGGGGACTGTGAGGAGCACTTCAGGGAAGACGAGAAAAGACTGGAAATATTCTCTAGCCAGAAGAGAACTGAAGAATCACACAGCAGACCTGTGATTCTTCAGGTGAGCCTGACATTCCTTTGCCAGATTGCAAAGCAGGCTATTAAGGAGATAGATTTTGAGTCTTATAATGAAACAAAAGTAATAATAATAATGAAAGGCAACGCAATTTTATCATGAACTAGGTTTCTCAGATTGGTATACCTGGGTGGTCTCAGAAGGACATCTGAGTCTCCCATACTATAATTTGCACAGGATTCAGCAATGTGAGAGGTTTTTTTTTAAAGAAGAAAACATAATTGATTGATATCATCCTGAAAAGAAGTTCATAGGTAATCAATATAAGAAACAATTTTTAATATGAGCAGACACACATCAGCTTATCAAATTTGCGAATGACACAGTATCAGGCACAGGTTAAAAGAGGCTGCCTCTGACAGCAGTTCTAACTTTTTTCTGCTGCCTCAGCTAGTGTCTTCCCTACTGCCCCCACCATCACTCTGACCCTTTCTGGGAGCACTGGGTCGGGACGATACTCCGCCCACTGCTGCTGTGTTTGACCGGGGCAGAGTCCATTTCACCTCCCGGGGCCTCCAGTTTCTCTTATGCACACAGAGGTGACTCCCAAGGCCTCTCCAACTTTTCGTCCTCGTAACTCTTATGACACCTCTTGGCCTGGCAGCTCTTTTTCTTTTCCTCTGAAAACAGTTTTTAATTTGCCGCTAACTGCAGGTGGGTTCCCTGAAGTTATCCAACTGATACGTCACCGAGCGTTTGGAAATTGTTGGTTTTGAAGGGCAGATGAAGAGTAAAGTTTTTTTCTGCAACATCTTTGTTCATGACTGTGCCTTGTAGTATATACCCAGGGAGGGATTTAAAAACAAACCAAAAACTGGAGGAGCAAGAAGAATGAGGAAAACGATAAATTGTGTTGGAAATCATCTAACGATGAGCCCGTTTCAGGAAATCCTTCACCACAGGGAGGATCTTGACAGGGTGTGGCGTATGGAAATCCTTCTGGGTGAACGCCAGAGAAGGTGGAAGCCGCCGTGACTCTCACAAGAGAGGGGAATCCAGGCAGCCTCTGCGCTTGGACCCAAGGCCAGCCCGAGACAGTGACACCCTCCATCTGCTTTCTTACTAGCACTCTCGTCACAAGAGCAGCAGCCTTTACAGTCAAGCAAAGTGCAAACTCCTCTGACCTTCGGGTCTTCTGCAATAAGGTCAGTTGGCTGTTTTTAATGTTTCATTTTACGGCTTTCAGAAAACCCCCTCCCATGTGAAATGTGAAATTTTGAAAGGGTCCAAGCCGTATCTCACATGGCAAGGGACACCAGATAGGCATAATTTACATCTTAAAGTTATGAAAACAAAATTAATTAGAAGATTGTACCAGGGTGACAGGTAGTGAGAAAACAGCTGTTCCTGATTTAGCCTCGGTTTCGTTCTCCCACAGAGCCTAAATCTCAGGGAGCTAGTGAACTCAATTCCCCTAAATCGTCTCTATGCGAGTGCAGTCATGCTAGTTCAACGCTCACAAACATCGAGGTCTAGCACCACTTGTTCGAACGATGCATTCGTTCTGGGTCTCAACGTGAGAATGTCAATAGCCCTTTGCATAACTCGAAAGAGTGTATGTAGCACTGTGAGAAAATGAATCGGAATAAATGGAAACACCGAATCTCCAAATTCATTTCCAAAATTAAAAACCAGCTCCCCACAATTGATATTTTATACATCTGTATACTTTCTGGTAAAACATTCTTTCAAATAAATTCACAAGTCATGATCCTTGAGCAAAAACTAGCAATACACTTTCTCGGGGCTGTTTGACTTCTCAGACTTGCAGAGAGAAGAAATGAAGACTGTTAATACAGAATTTCTAGGTTTTTGTCACAGCGTTTGTGAAGGACCCGGATCCTATGTGCCCCACCGGTCCCTTTTCCACAGACACGTGAATCAGCGGGAACTGAGAACTCACGTTGAACACCAGGTTCTCCGGCCACAAATAAAAAACAAATCCTTTCCCCAGAATGCTGCACGTTTCAGCGTAAGATCTCTTCTTGCCGAACAGCTCAAACTGTCCATTCCCTTGCTCTGTCACCTGCTCTTCATATCCTGCTGAGAACAAATGTGTCAAACGGACAGATTGCTCTGCCAGAGACAGTCAGCCTCTGTCAAACTAGGAAAATTAAACCCAGGCCTTCTCAGGAAAACAAGGTTTCGAGTCTGTGCCCTGCTCACAGCTGCACACCCTCCTGGCATTCCAACATTTGCCCCATGTTGATTCCAAGCTCAACCGATCAGAAATCTCTCAAGCAACCTCTGCTTCAGCTGACACAGCCAACTGGCTACGAGCAAGTGGTGTTTGTCAAGCCCCAGTCGGAATTGCTGACCATAAATCATGAGATAATGATAAAAATTAGCTCCGGAAGAGAAGTTTCAGTTGTCTGCACTTGTCCTTTCCGGGTTTTATGGCCCCTGGAAACCCAGGTATTCTTTACTTCATCCTCTACCATGATTTAGTATTTCAGGGGAGTTTGTGATGTTCTCTAAATTGGTTTACCTTTCATCGAGGATTAGGAAAATAGTTGAATTATCATTAATAGTGTGAGTCTGCTGATTTGTTTGTGACGGTGAAGAATTCCCTATTGAAGAAGATAGTCAAAGATTCTTCATGGGGGCTGTATCCGCTGGAGCTTTTCCCTCTGGGGTGTTTCTGGTCCATCTTTGACCCAGGGTATCTGAGGCCTGTCCGGTGCCCTGAAGGCTTTTTGGTGAGCTCTAGATGGATTTTAAGATTTTTACATATATCTCAGGGTTCTTTATTTCCTCTGCATGAATATCCCGAAGAACAGATGGCTGGGAAGTTATTGCAACACAAAGTAAGATAGAAATAGAGATGACCTTTCTTGCTCAATTACTGTCATTTGATGCTGGCTAATTTGAAAGTAGCAAAATGATGTCTACCTCTAGTTATAACTCAATTTCCAGACAAATTATATATTGCTATAAAGGTAAAATCTATACTCATACTCTTGTATGTGAGACAAATTTTTTTCTAAGAAGAAATGAGTAATTTTAAAAGTAATTTTATGACCAATTCTACCTGTGTTTACCATTTGCTTCCAACCAAAAGTTTAATTTGGACTTGATCTTTCAGAAGATTGAAACATTGTGTTCATAAATACTGTTTTGTTCTTTCGGTTTTAATGGGCCGACATAACCCCTACTCCCGTTGAGGTTCTGTGGTATATTTATTTAGCAATCAACTATTGGGATGAAAAAATAATGGCCCCTAGGACACGAAACCATGAATGTATTGCTTATTATGCTTTGCTGGAATTTAGTATAAACACACAGATACAAGCATCATATTAAACAGCTATGAAATTATTGTACAATTGACAAATGAAATTTTTTTAAAAAACAACATACTTCTTTAAGTATCTCTCAGAGTTCATTCTTCCAAGAATAATTTTCTTTAATTAATTGGTTAGGCATTTATTTAAGCCATTTCTTTAAATTCTAGGGCAGAGACAACAATCTATGTCTAATTTGTTTTCCCAACCACAAGTGGATTTGAACTGAAAATTGAAAGGTGAACTGGAGCTGCAAACTTATTTTAGGAAATCTTGCAGTTAACATAAATTAACCAAACACCACAGAACTTTCAGATTCAGCTGGTAGTGAGAATAGTGTGTATTCAAATGTGTTTATGAATTTTCATCTTGTTTTTAATCTTTAGATAATTTACTCTCTATCCTTTATATGTTCTTCTCAGCCTGTTGCAGTAACTAAATAAAAAAAAACTATTCTGAAATCATATTGACTCTGAAACTAAATCTCTCCAGCGATTAAACAGTTCTCTTCTCTCTGCACTTTGCGTTATAATTCTCTCAAGGCATCTATGTAATTATTCATTTGTCCTTGAGGTTTTGGCAACTTTTATTTGTTATGAGCCCATGAATTCAGTATCTGGAAGATGGCCATTACTCCCACATTACATTTGACCATATTACAGGATCAGACATAGTAAATACAATACACAAAACTTATGGGTTTTCTAAGGAGGGGCCCATACGATACCCAACAAAGTGTGAGAGGTGAAAGAACCTTGAAGTGGTCATAGATGCAAAAAAATATGTGAATATAAGTTCTGATCTACGGTAGCTGAGGGAGCTAGCAAGGACATCTCCTGATTTTATAGTTGGAGCATTTAAGGACGGAAGATAAAGCAGAAATGTGATTTGTAGCCACCACAAAACACACCTTCCTTGCTAATACCTGGCCTTTTAACAGCCTTCTTTTGAAAACACTTTCTGCACTGTGGATGTGTTGTATTTCTATGCTTTTGACAATTGAGTAGATTGTTTATTAATCTCCTAGGAAAAGGATCCAACCTAATTTTTATTGTTAGTGAGGTAACTGCTAATCACACAGTGGTTTACTTAACAGAGTGAATGACTAACACATTCACCTTAGGAAGTCTGTGAAACAATAAAATTCCAATGACTCCAGGCAATTTGTGTTGTTCTGCCTAGTTTTTAAACAATTCTTTTAGCAGCTGGGCCTTTTTAAAAAGGGCATTACTCACAAGAGACTAGTGTACAGAATTGATTACAGTAAGGACAGCACATGGGCTGCTGCCTTGTTCTCCTTGAGGGCTTGACATGGACCCCATGTGGGTTTGTACACACACACACACACACATTGCACGGATCCCCTGTAGATGCATACACACACACACACTGCACAGAACTCCTGTTTGCATGTACACATGCACACACACTGCACGGAACTCCTGTATGCACATGTGAACCCACATACACGCACGCTGCATGGACCCCGTACCTGCGTGTACACACACACACACTACACAGAACCCCTCTATGCATGTACACACACATACTGCACAGACACACACACCTCCCGTGCATGGAAACCTTCTCAAGATCACTCGGTTAGCAAATGACACAGCTAAACCTTGAAATCACGCAGACTGGCTCTGGTGTGAGGCCATAGAATAGTGTCTTCAAGGAACAAACTAAAACTAGTGATAACAAAACGACTAGCAGCACTTTAGGAAAAAAGAACATTTACTAAGTGGCTGGAAGAGATCATTTAGCAGGTTCATTTTCAAACCGCATCCCTTAGATCTCCAGTTTCTTAACCTCTTTGACCCCGTGTGTTCTAATCTGTAAAATGATATAATAACCGTAACTACCTCAGAGGATTGTTATGTGTATTAAATGATTTAATCCACATGGAGCCTTTAAAATACTGCCAGGCGTATAGTAAGGACTTAATAAGCTTAAGCTACTATTATTCAATTCGTAAACCAAGTGCCTACAATGAACAATGCACTGAGGATTTTAGGGGATAAAGAGAGTCAGTAATACATAATCCCAGCCCACAAGAAGTTTGCAGCATACTTAGACAGGAACTAGATAAGTGCTTTAAAAAGTTTCTAAGTTTTATAGGATGTCGATATCCAAAACCTTCCCCAGTCGGCTGGGCCCTTAGTGAAAGGGAAGGGAACGGGTGCAAACTGCAACGTGGTTGCCAGCGTCCGATTCATTAGCAATGGGAGGCAAAAGCCCAGTTGCTCCAGGCAGCAGACTCTCTGATACACTACAGTGTAGCAAGGAGGACCACCACTCTCCCGCCACAGCCTAACTACAGGATTGGCATGAAGCCAGGCAGAGGAGCTGCCCAGCCAGCGGCTTGAACCAGACGCTAGCATGTGTCATGCCTGGAGAGGTCCCAAGTGCACCACACCAGAGTGGGGGGGCAAAAAAAAGAACAAATAGGTCCTGCTTGAAAGGTGAGTTTTGGCACCTCGCCCTGCTCACTAGAGCACCATCGCTAATGCATGCCAGGTTCTCACCAAACTCACCAGATTTTCAGTCCACCCCCTGAAAGGAGAAGCAAGTAAGGGGACTCAGTTGTCCTCAAGAGAGTCAGAGGGCACCACTGTGGGGAATAAGAGGTTCAAACTGAAAGAGGTTTTAGGTTCACACAGTGACCGGGATACCAATTGTCCTGAAATGAGAAGTACAGTCTTGTAAAATGAAGAACGGTCGTGCTCACTGTGTTACTGACGCCCCCAATAAGAAACGGTAGAAAGAACAACAGAAACACACTCTCCAAATGCCTCCCTGGAGAATTAGGGTAATGGCAGGAAGTCCCTTCTCTAAGACCCTAGGTGCAAAGGTAGGGAGAAAAAGAAAAGTATTCTCCACCCCAACCCTAACACACACACACACACACACACACGATCACTTCTAATGGCAATCATGAAGTCTCCCAAGGAAAAAACTCAAGTTCCTAGCAGCAATAACTTTTTTTATAGATGTCGAGATATGCAAGAGGCAGAAAGGGTATAGTATGGGAAAGGTATAGGGACAGAAAAGGAGAGGGTACAGGCAAGAAAGGGCAAATGGGAGTAATGTACAAGTAGGTGCTGGAGCTGGAGAAACGCAGGAGCTGTCTTCTAGGTCCCTGGGTCAGCATCCATGGCTGGTGACCGTCCTGCAATGCTGGATCTCAGCCTATACACAGTGGAGAAGCACCGCCTATCTGGATTGGAGAAAGTAGACAGTCAGACAAGCAACAGACTAAAAGGATTCAACTAATAATAGACACAATTCAGAAGGCTGCTTTGGTTGTCCCAGCAAGAACATCACAGCTTTTCTTCCTCCTTCAAACTTAGATCAACACAATTTTTATCCATGCAAGTTGAATGTTTGTATGCAACACATCTTAGCATGTAAGTACATAATGTTCTTTATAATTATTTTATCCAAATTGCACTGAGATCATTCTAAGTCTGAATTATAGAACTGGAGCAAGCCTTGGCAGTCATTTGATCCAACCCTGTCGATTTCTCACCGTAGGAATCAGAAGATAAGGAAAGTTGAAGGTGTATTCTTACAAGGTCACAGAGATTCTTACAAGGTCACAGAGATTCTTACAAGGTCACAGAGATTCTTACCAAGGCCACAGAGACAGCTAACGACTTTATACGTTTTAGAAAACAAGTACTCTGCCTTGCATTTCTAATAGACCGTTATTTAATTTGGAAAACATCTTTTAATCCAGCACTTCAAAAGTGATCAGCTTTTAATGGAATACCTTTTGCCCATGAAAACTGAACTTTTGATAATAACATCTGGTTAAACAAAACAAAACAAAACAGAAAATCCTCTCACAACAGATGTAGTGTAACCAGATTACAACTTAATCTCACAACTGACCTTGAAAGAAAATGCTAAATCTCTGTGTTCAGACACTTCCTGAACGGGTAACTACGCTGTCATTTCAAACACCCTCGTTACATAACACGAATGTCTCCCGACTTCATCTAATCACAAGATTTGTGACATAAAAATATTTCCCATAAATATAAAAATTATTGTCTATAAATAATAAAGCCATGAACAATAGCCATAGAGCTGAGATATTAAATCTTAAGAACAAGAGCCATAAAAAAGGATGAGTTCGTGTCCTTCGTAGGGACATGGATGAAGCTGGAAACCATCATTCTCAGCAAACTATCGCAAGGACAGAAAACCAAACACCGCATGTTCTCACTCATAGGTGGGAACTGAACAATGAGATCACTTGGACACAGGGTGGGGGAACGTCACACACCGGGGCCTGTCCTGGGGTGGGGGAAGGGGGCAGGGACAGCATTGGGAGATATACCTAATGTAAATGACGAGTTAATGGGTGCAGCACACCAACATGACACATGTATACATATGTAACAAACCTGCACGTTGTGCACATGTACCCTTGAACTTAAAGTATAATAACAATAATAATAAATTTTAAAAAAGAAAGAAAACAAAAAGAACAATAGCCGTGAAGCTAGGATATTTAATGTGTCACATTTTACTAGTGAGGAAGGTTCTGCTTTCGGTATGAGCTCAGCTTTTCTTTCTTTCTGGAAATTTTATGTTACTGGTACTTGATTTAAAGAGATGGAAATTTTATATTACTGGTACTTGATTTAAAGCGATGGAAATTTTATATTACTGGTACTTGATTTAAAGAGGTGAATTCTTAGTATAAAAATATGGCAAAGAACTCACTGGCCAGCTTTTCAGATGTTTTGCGGACTTTGCGTATCTAAAAGATAGCTAAGAATGTAGCCCTCCTCTGATCATTAGATTGTGCCTTGTGTCGAAAAACAACATCTGTTCCAGAATAATCTCTGTAAACCACCTCACCCACTTTTCAATGAAGCTTAAATAGAAATGTTCATTAATTAAATATACAATATGCTTAAATACTTCCTTGGTTTTATTCTATCTCCAAAGTGACCTCTAAGCAGGTTTAAGCAAACGCTTTAAAAAATATCAATTATTGGAGGCCCGAATGCTTCTATAGCTGCCCAAGTGAGTTGGCAAAAGGGAGACAAGGTTTACAGGTGCTTCGGGACAAGCATGTGCTCTCCCCTAGCCTATGGAGTAACAACCCTCTGATTCCTTCACTGGTTCTAAAGTCTATATTTAGGTTTAAAGATGTTTTAGAATAACAATGTCATGATTTTTTTCTTTTTAAAAAAATTTCAATTTAGCTACTTTGCAGACAATATTCTGTGTATTCTACCATTTTCCTCAATTCCAATGATAGAAAAAGACAATGATTTCCCATCCCTTAAAGTTTCCAAAGAAAGGTAAAAACTTCCACTCCGTTCCCAGTTGGGAAAATTATAAAAGCAACGTCGTTAGTCCCCCTTTAAACCCTTCTGCTGTCCCCAAGGAGGCAGGAACGACTGTTAATTCGGGCCTTAGGAAAGAAACCCTCTGGGTTTACTTTTTTTTTTTTTTTTTAAGATCTTCTTGTTCAACAGAGAGCTGAGAACTTCCGCACCACCGCTAACTGACCAGCATGTAGAGATATTTTTATGTTCATCTGTATGATTTATCCCTCTTCCTTCTCCTTTTCTCTCAAATTTCAAATGGTTTAGAACTGGGAGATACACAGATCAGAAGACAGCAAATTCAATCACAAATGTACAAGGAGAACTGAAGTACCACATTGTGAGACACACTCCAAGTTTAAAATGGCCAACATAGGGAAAGGAAAGTACAGAAAACACAGTAGTTTGGAAAATATTTAACAGACATATGTTTATTATGTTTATTTTTTCCACCACAATTTAGTATCTAATTGGTAATCAACAATTATCTAAGGGAAGATGACACCTGAGCTTCAGGACAGTGTGATGACAGGAGTAGCACCTCCCTTACCTCCCTTAGCCACAGGGTTCCCACGTTGTCTTTCTCCTGGCAGCATCATCAGGACTAAAGCGTCAAGCCTTCCTCCCGGGTATCAGTCTGTGTCCCAGCCCCACTACAGCTGTACCGACTTCTCAGCTAACATAAGGCTGTCCTACAAGGTTACGTAATGATTTTCCACCTTCCCCATAGTCTTCACCGGTGCCATCTCAGGCTGTTAGCCCAATCAGGTCCAGGGACTCGGGCAAGGGGACACGGGGTCTCACTACAAAGGTGGAGTCTGAGTGCATCAGGCAAGGAATGAGGCACAAGCACAGATGGGCCTCGGACTAGAGAGAAGATGTGGAGCCAGGTCCCACCAGACCCTGAAATTAGAAAAATCCAGATGATGCCTGGGGGAACGTCATACCCAGTTCAAGATTTTTCAAATTTGAGCCCCACACGATGGTGATTGCAAAGCCTTCCTGTGAGTACCACATGGAAAAAATTCTCTACAGAGGGAAGCTCACAAATTCATCTTGCAAAGACAGTTTAACAGTCTAGGAGGCTCTAGCTTCCACCTAAGAAAACATAGATTTTCTTAAAGGAGTTATTTATTTAAAACATAAATTGTGTCCCTCAGAACAAAAGATGTAAGATAGCTAACAATTCTAACTAGTTTCATGGAAAAACAAGTAAACAGCATAATATTTAGGTGTTACCAGTTAATGACCCCATAATAAATAATCTGCAGTTGAATAAATAATCCTTTAGGCTGAGCCCTGAAATACCAACATTGGCAAAATTAACGAATCTTTTACAGGACTTAGTTAACGATAGATTTTAGATCAGCCAGGTGTGTGCTCCAGGAAAAGCAGAACGTCGGGCGTTGTAAGACTCTCTGGCCCAGCTCACAGACACCATGCCAACTACGGCGCCGTTCTTCTAACAAAGATAACAGCATTTCTTTTGATTAATGAGTTGAAGTTTTTCAAATTTTTTTCTATTAATGGGTAATCCAAAATAGTTATTTTAGGCTGAAAATAAAGCAAAAAGCAACAAGGAGCTCACAGCTGTATAATTTGCCCCTTAAGGGTTTTGGTTCCAAAATCAGATCAATGAGGCTGGAGTCCGTGCTCAGCTCTGAGTCTTTGGGCAAATTACTCTGCCTCCGTCTTCTCATCTTTAACCTGGTCAGAATAATGGTTTTTACTTCACAGGTTACGGTGAAGATCAGCTGATGCAGCTGGTGATCTGAGAACAGTACCTGGTGCGTATGATGTCCTCAGTACATGAAACATTCGTAATATTGTTGGTTTGAAACTGCCTTTGCAAAAGCTGTAACAGAGAGAAAATTATGACGGTGAAAGAGATCTGATGAAACCAACTCCATCTTTGCTTCTAGCCTCCAAACTGCCCTTGTTCATTTCTGTCCAAGCTAACTAAGGAGGAATTCAGTTTATAGTTTAACTTTGAAACAAAGATGATAGCAGTCCTTTCCTAAAACTAACCCCCTCCTTGACAGGGGGCAGAAACACCTTTGTGAAACTAACAAATTAGCCACCAGATTAGAAATGATGGCTCAGGAGTCACGCAGCCAGAGGCTAGAAGATCACTGCACTTCCCCAATTGCTCCAATGGGTAACATTACTGTTGTAAAACCTAAGATTGCTGTTCCAGGCATTTTTCAAACCCTGCGTTCTTACAGATGAGCTGGTGCCACCCAGACTGGTAAACTGGTTCATCCTGTCTTGTGGCCCCCACCCAGGAACCGAGTCAACACAAGAGGACAGGTTTGACTCCCTGCAATTTCATCCCTGGCCTGAACAGCCTTGACTCGCTACAATTTCATCCCTGGCCTGATCAATCAGTGTCTCTCTTCCCTGCCCCCTGCCCACCAACGTATCTCTGAAAAATCCTACCGTCTGGATTTTCAGGGTGGTTAATTTGAGTAATAAGAAAGCCTTGACTTGACCTTTCGCCAGCTCCACACATACGAAACTCTCTGCTGCAATCCTGCTGTCTTGATAAATCAGCAATGGGCACGAAGAACCCACAGGTGGTTACAGTGTTAACAGTGAATTCACTACGAAGAACCCGCAGGTGGTTACGGTGTTAACAGTGAATTCACTGAAACTCTTGCTTAACTACAGAAGCAACAAAAGAGAAAAATACAGTTTTGTCTACATTCAACTTTGGTTAAGGTGCAATGGAACCCATCATTTAGAATTGCAGCTCACTATAAATATTAAATAAACTAATTTATTAACTCTTAAGTGTTTAAGACCCTGCAGTCAAACAGGTCAAGCAGGATCTTGCAAGTATTTAAAAGTTCTTGTTTTTAGCCATTATTTTCTCTGATAATGCAGTCAAGGAGGCATCATTTTTAAACCACAAAATGTTTGAATCAAAAGAGTCTGTTTTTGTTTTGTTTTGTTGAGACAGGGTCTCGCTCTCTGGCTCAGGTTGGAGTACAATGGAGTAATCTCAGCTCATTGCAAACTCTGCCTTCTGGGTTCAAGGGATTCTCCTACTTCAGCCTCCTGAGTAGCTGGGATTACAGACCTGCACCACCACGACAGGCTAATTTTTGTATTTTAATAAGATAGGCTTTCCCCATGTTGGCCAGGCTGGTCTCGAACCCCTGACCTTAAGTGATCTGCCCACTTTCGCCTCCCAGAGTGCTTGGATTACAGGCGTGAGCCATTGCTTAAAACAGCCTGTTTTTCTAAGTACATTTATTCTCTTTGTGCCTGTCGCAGAGCACAAGTTTTGCTGCTTGGCCATGATGTAATTTTCCTTTGAGCATCTCTGCGTGCACTTTGACTGTGGCCTTCATCCCTTGTGAGGTTTGCGACTGCAACTTTCACTAATCCCCGTGAGCACTTTCCCTGACAAGGAACAGAGAGCCAAGGCTGTTAACCTGTCAAGGGGACTGGGCCACATTTTAGATATCATAGGCCTTTGATTCCAAGCAATACTTTTCAGTTGACCGTTCACTGAGAATTTAATACATATTTAACAAAGATCATAGAGAGATGTTTACCCCGGTTGCCCCCCAGAAAGAGTCCCTACACCAGAAATTCTGGTTGATTTCAGAGAAGCCTGCAACCTGCATTAAAATTCAAAAATACATTTTCAATAAACATGTTGGTTCAAATGTATTTATTTTCCTTGAGTAGGCGACACATGGAAGAAAAAAATAAACAGAATATACAACCTCTCGACTTTAAACTTGAAAAAAACTCATCTGAAGAAAAATAGCCTGAGCTTAAGCCGTGCAGCTGGTTGGGTCAGGGGCTTGGAAGACCATCCCAGCATCCAGTTGTCTGACACTAACAAGGAATCAGAGGTCGCCAGATCCACTCATCTGTTTCCACTCATCTGTTTACCTGTTCATTCAAAACCTTGAATATTGGGTTCTAATATTTACGTTTTCAAAAAAATTCTAACAAGGTTAGGGCTTATTAAAGGAAGAAAAAAGAAATAAGTTAGCTTAGAAACAAGAAAGTATAATTTTTTCTCATGAACTTTCTTTTAAAAAAGACACTAAGAAAAAAGACAATCTGAGAGAGAGAGAAAGAGAGAAATAGATTTTCAAGAACAAAAGCACAAAGCATACTCAGAATTTAAAAAAAAAAAAAAAAAAAAAAAAGGAGCCTCAGTCAAAACACTACCCATAAAGATAATTCATTTCAGGATCAGACTGACCACCAGGAAATTTAGTGTTTGAAGCAAATTTGGTATTCAGAATAATAATTGTAATGAGTTGAGAGCTACTTTTCAATCCAAGTTTTTAGCATAATAAGCAATAATCTATTAACACAGGCAGAAGTCAGCATGAAGTGAAGTGTTATTTACACATTACATGCATTAAACTTGCTGAAATCTGGGGAGCGTTTTAATTGTTATTCTTGAAGAGAAAAATACCGAAGAGAAAACCTTAAGGTTACTTAGAGTCTGTGAGGGGCTGTAATGCATGATTGGAGCTGGAGCTTGTCCACGAAGATAGTCCTGGCATGCTGTACCCACGGGAAACTACGTCAAGCTTGCTGCTCAGAGATACTCCTTTCAACCCTGGATTAGGCAAATTTAAGAACTGCAAGCTACGAAAATAGACGTGGACAGTAAGACCCCTGATTCAAAGCACCGGACAGTTGTTATGCCCCCTCCCGTAGTGAACAGATGGTGATGGTTGGCAGATTTCCCCATCATCATTAAAATGAGGGCATGGAGCCAGGTTGCATTAATGAAAGGAAAACAGTCTTACTAAAGGACAGTAACTTTTCATTGTTGCACCATCTACCCTTTCTCCGAAGCAAAATGCAAAGGGCCAGGAGACTTCAGAAAGCCGAACACGACTGGCCGCGTGCTGACACAGGCTCCCCCGTGCAGAAACTCCTGCATGCCTTTGCCTCTGCTTGGATAGCACGGAGACACTTTAAATTTACAGGCACAAGTAGGAACCCTTGTTTACATCACCTCTCAAGAAGTCCTCTCTGCAGTGACCTCCTGCTCAGCAAATAGCAACTCCTGAGCTGTTGGAGCCAGGATTCCGGTGATCACCCTTCATCCTTCACATAATCTTGTCTCTAGATGCCCCAGCTACCATCTAGTCCTGTTGACTTTTTGTCCACAAAGCACCTTGGGTCAGTGTATTTTTCTTTGCTTGTACCGCTATTCCCTTCCCGGGGTTCATCTCGCAGAGGAAAGGGCGATGGTCTCTGGAGGAAGGTAGCACCCTAGTGAGCCGTTCCAGTTACTCCGTGCACAAGGAGCTGCCTTCAGTTAGAAAGTGTTAGGAAGGCAAGGCCCACGCTGCTCGCCCTGGGTGTCACTGGCGCTTCTTCAGGACCCAGGGGCTCTTTCGTCAGCAGGTGATGGATCCTGTCAGGACTGGTCCTTCCCTTCAAGGTACTGGGTTCCCTTTTGGCCCAGGGTGTGCCTAGAAATTTCATCCAGGAGGTGGGGCCTGCAATGGGGCCTCAGGACTCTGCCCACTGCACTATCTTACCATAGATGAGCTGGTATCCAAGATGCGAAATGAAGTCCTCTTTATTCTTTGTTCTCCTTTTCTTAAGCAGATAGGAGGAATCGCTTTTGTTGCTATGATCTGTACCGCCTGGGGTTTGGGGAGGGATGGCACAAACAGTCCCTGAGCCACACCAGTCGCTGTCTTTCTAGGACACCTACCCTCCCGCTCCCCGCCAGTCCACTGTCTGTAAGCGCAGTCCAGCTCACCTAGGACCTCAGAGAACTTCAGCCCACGGTGGTGAGGCTTGTCGAGAAACTCAGGTTCCTACTCCTGGAATGGATGATTCCCGTCTGGCTCAGGCTGGTCCAAATGCTCTCTGCATATGTGGGTGCTGGCTGAGCCCAGCATGGCTTTATTTTCCACAGCGACAAGGCAGCACTGAGTTCAAAACAGTCCCTCCCACCCCAGTTACTGTGCTCTCCCTCCCCAACGTGCACAGATTCTCCCTGCCACACAGCTGCTGCCAGGAGATGGGGAGAAGGGCATCAGCGAGTCAGGACTGTCTCCCCTACTCTCCTCAATACCTCTTTCAGCAGTGTCAGGTTAAAAGCAGGTGCTGTGGTGGCTCACCTGGTTTTTGGCTTTGTGACAGTGCTTTTCTGAGTGCAGAGGGTGGTTAAATGTGGCATTCCAGTCGGGGACAAACCGTGTAGGCTTCGACTCCACCATCTTGCTTGCTCGCATACTTACAGTTTTTGATGCTTTTAATTCAATTCTTCTTTCTTTTTCTTTATTTGGTTGCAGTTGGGGTGTACGTTAGTCCATTTTGGGCAGCTATAAAGGAATACCTGAGGCTGAGTATTTCTGTACACATTTCTGCAGGATATACAAGAAGCATGGCACTAGCATCTGCTGCTGGTGAGGGCTTCAGGGAGCTTCCAATCATGGTGAAAGAGGAAGGGGAATTGGCACGTTGTTGGTGAGAGAGTGAGAAAGAGAGAGCTGCCAGTCTCTTTCAAACAACCGGCTTTCACACGAACTAACAGAGCAAGGCCTCATTCATTACTACCGGGAGGGCCCAAAACCATTCCTGAGCGATCCACCCCTTAGGACCAAAGCAGCCCCCGCTAGACTCCACCTTCAACACTGGGATCACATTTCAACACGGGATTTCCAGGGGATACACAGCCAAACTCTATTCGGAGAAATTTCGCTTTGTCTGAAGAACTCCGTTTAGCATTTCTTTTAATGTAGATCTATTAGTGACAAAGCTTCTCTGTTTTCTCCTTCTCTGGAAATGTATGTATTTGACTCTCATTTTGAAGACTGTTTTGCCAGGTATAGAACTCCAGACAGCTTCTTCTTTTTCATCTCTTTAAAACAACATCTATTGCGTTCTATTGAGAAATCAACTGTCAGTGTTATTGCTGTTCTTGTGATTATATTATTACTTCCATTCTCTGGCTGCTTGTTAAAACTCTCTTGCCTTTGCTTTTCAGTAGTTCATTCACGTTTTAAGTAGTAGTTTTCTTAGTAATCATCTTTGTGATTCATAGAATTGCTTGAATCTGTGACTAATTTTTTCTTTCATCAATTCTGAAAATTCTCAGGCATTACCTCTTCAGGTATCGTGTTCTACCACATGCTCTCTCACCTTGCCTTCTGGGACTCCAATTACATGTATCTTAAACTTTTTCACCACGTCCCATATATTCTTTATAACCATCTTTGCTTTCCATCCTTTTTGCTCTCCATTCTTCAATCTGGACATATTTTTACTAACCTATTTCCAGCTCACTATTTCCCTTCTGTTGTGTCCAAACTGCTATTAAATCCATTTCGGGTATTCTTAGTTTCAGTAATTGTACTTTTCAGTGGTAGAATTTCTATTTGATCATTTTTTATATATTTAAGTTCTCATACAAAATTCTCAATCTTATTTTATTGAACACACTAGTTGCAGTTATTTTTAGATTCATGTGTGATAATGCCAGTATCTGAATCACCTTTAGATCTGCTTCTAATGTCTGTTTTTCATCTTGTCCTAGTCTTTGAAATGTGCTAATTTTTTTATCGAATGTAGTAATTTTGCATGAGAAAAGAATAGAGTCTTTGGATGTTTTCCACCAGAGGAGAGTCACCCTATTGTCCTCGGAGAGCTGACATGGAATATATAAAACATCTCACATCAGTGTCATCACAGATAACCATGCCGTTCTGAGACGGTTGTAAAGATCCAAGATCTTTATAAAGGACACCACCAGAGGGTTCCACTAAGAGTCTGGGTGTTTCCCACAGCTTTTCTTCCTTGGCCATTCCTAAATTCCAATTTCAGTTTCCTAAATACCTTGAGATTGCAAAAACTCTGCTGCTTTCTTATCGGCTTTTCATTTTCTGACCCTACACATGTGAAGAATTCAGAAATGACTCAATGGATGAACAACAAGTGTCAACCTTCCCTCTCTATGCTCCCTTCTCTCTGGGTTCTTGGCACCTCTCTGGCAGCCGTGGCAGTCTCAAACCTCAGTTTTTATTCACTGATTTCAAATCACTTCCATAAGATAACCTAATGCTGTCCTGCCTCCTCCGCCTCTAGCAGCCCTCCCCTTCACGGCTTCTCAGCCTCCCACCCTGTTCCCTGTCTCTGACTCCTACTCCTGCCTCAGCAAATAACCCGAGAAAAAAGCAGCACACAGAATGTGGAGTCTATGCTCAGAGATCTTTCCTTCTCTCTGGATCTTCGTTCCTCAAAATCTGGCTGTCTCAGAGGCACTCTGGTGCTGTCAAAGAGACACATTTTTATAATTTATTGAGCTTTTCAGGTTGTTCTCAGAGGGACCATTGGCAGAACTAAAGGGAAAGTCTCTGTCATATTTAAATTTTGCTTTGTTAATGAAAATAGTCTTTCCTTAGTAGATAACATGGGCAAATGAATAATTTTCTTCCACCATCCACTAAGTTTGAAAAGGGCAAGTAAAAAGATACCATATTATCATTGCATAAGGAAAAATGGTATGCACACTATCTTGTTTGAGAAAATGTCCATTTAAGTTTGCTTTTTTAAAATGTGGATCTCAATGGAATCAGAAACAGGAGCAAACTTTCTGCATCTCTGTCCATCCCAGAAAAGTCCCAATTATGTGCCATCATCCTCTATGATATACACTCAATTTCACCAAAGCAAATTGTGACTTACCTCTTTAATTTTTCTTGATTGCAAAACCTCTTCTGATTAAAATTAAATACTGTAATTTTGGATTTTTTTTTGTTATCAGAGTGCCTTTGTTGTATTCTTTGTTACTAGCAAAACTAGGGATATTTGGTAGTTAATGGTCCTCACATCAAGAAAAATGTGCAGAACTCATCCACGATTCACTTAGAAATAGGCAATCTGCCTAGTTCAGCTCACACCAAACAGAGGGCTTGAAGAACTAACAAATTTCTTCCAGAACTAGAGTGAAATAACCACTGGGCATAAGAATTTCTAATACTGAACACAGAAATAAAAACAGCACATTTTTCTTTCTTGTTTATATTATTGTCTCTTGAGAATGTCAGATTATATTTTCTATACAATTAGTCTCTTCTTACCCATGTTTACATACATACCTTATGTTTGCCAAATAGGTGTTACTGAAGAGTTTTGTAAAAATCAACACACATTTCCAACTCTACAAATGAGCATTGTATTTAAATGAATCACATGTTAAATAATTTTCTAAATGGAAGAACCTCCCCAGTTACTTTTCAGACATGCAGATGGCCAATAGTTATATTAGATATTAGTCACAGTAATAAGTTCTGACTCCCCTTCACTATTCCTCTCTCCATCTAATAGGGTTTAATCAAAGGGCTTGTAAGGATTAATTCCTTATTAATATGTTAAACCAAGGCTGATTGATAACCCTCTGTGGATTTTTTTGGAAGTCTTTCTCACTAAATGACACCTGTTAGAGGATCCTAGCAGATAAGTCATGAAGGCAACGTTAAAATGAATAGCCACACTTAACCTCCCTGTATATTTATTAACCAATCTGTCTCACCCCAAGTAGTGTGCAGGGCACCAAATTGAAGCATGGCATGTCTTCCCTGCTGGTTAAGCAAGTAAAGTACCATCACGCATTGCTTAACGACTGGGATACGTTCTGAGAAATGTGTCGTTAGGCAGTTTTATCGTTGTGTGAACACACGTGGTACTTACACAAACCAAGATGGTACAACCAACTGCACACCTGGGCCACATAGTATAGCTTACTGCTGTGAGACTACAAACGTGCATAGTATGTGACTGTTCTGAATACTGTAGGCAACTGTAACACATTGCTAAGTATTTGTTTATCTAAACATAGAAAAGATACAATCAAATACAGTACAAAAGCTTTTAATGGTACACTTACCATGAATGGAACTTGCAGGACTGGAAGTTGCTCTGGGTGTCAGTGAGTGAGTGGTGAGGGAATGTGAAGGCCTAGGACTTCACTGTCCACTACTGTAGATGTTAGAAACTCTGCACACTTAACCTCAGCTTACTGTAACATTTTTACTTTATTAACTTTTTGACTGTTTTGTAAGAACATCTAGCTAAAAATGCAAACACATTGTACCATTGTACAAGAATGGAAAGAAAAACATTTTTAATAGAAAGAAAAACATTTTTTTCTTTCTGTTCTTATCTTTTCAAACTTTTTTGTTTTAACTTTTTCTTTTTTACTTTAACTTTTTCTTTTTTACTTTTTACACTGTTTTGTTAAAACTTAAGACACAAATACACATGTTAGCCTCGGCCTGCACAGGACCAGGATCATCAACATCACTGTCTTGCACCTCCACATGTTGTCCCACTGGAGGGTCGTCAGGGGCCACCCCACGCACGGAGCTGTTGTCTCCTGTGAGAGCAATGCTTCCTTCGCATACCTCCTGAAGAACCTGACATTTTACAATTAACTGTTTACGCCTAACGTTTTTCTAAAAGTAAAAGCAAAATACTCTAAAATAATTATAATAGTATAGCAAATACACACAGCAGTAACACAGCTGTTTATCATGATCAGTTTTTATCTATTGTGTGTCATTATAGGTGCTACACGTTTCTATGAATGGCAGCTGCAGGAGGTTTGTTCACACCAGCATCACCACGAGCACGTGAGTAATGTGTTGTGCTGAGACCTTGAGATGATCACAACGTCATAGGCCACACGCATTGCTCAGCTCCCTTATAATTGCATGGGACCACAGTCACATACCCAGGCCGTGGTTGACTGAAGTGTCCTCATCCAGTGCATGACTGCACTAAGCTTCGTAACTACCCACAGTCATTCAGGGAGGGCTGTCTTTCTTTTGATCGCCCTGCCAACATGGTCAGCATTAGTTTAAGAATGCATTGAGGCTGGGCTCACGCCAGCAATCCCAACACTTTGGGAGGCCGAGGTGGGCAGACATTTTGAGGTCAGGAGTTCGAGACCAACCTGGCCAATATGGTGAAATCCCGTCTCTACTAAAAATATAAAAATTATCTGTGTGTGGTGGTAGGCACCTGTAATCCCAGCTACTCAGGAGGCTGAGGCCAGAGGATCACTTGAACCCAGGAGGTGGAGGTTGCAGTGAGCCGAGATCGCACCACTGCACTCCAGTCTGGGCAGCAGAGTGAGAGTCCATCTCAAACAAGAAACAAATTAGCAGGACTAGTGCAGGCTGGAAGGACTGAGCAGCCTCATGCAAGTCTTGGCTCTGTCACAGCTTTTATGGTCCTGGGGATCTTTCTCCTAAATCAGTTTCCTCAGTCCCAAAATGAGGATTAATACCATATAGGACATAAAGGTTTTGAGTAATATATAAAAATTATATAATAATTATTTTAAACATTAAATAATAATTATTTTAAATTAACTTAAAATTCTTCATGAATCTATAAGTTCTGAAATGATGTAAAAAGGTAAAGAATGGTCTTTATGTTATTATCATTATTGTCTCCAAGTTAATATAAAAGTGTTGCTAGTGATTTAGAAGACCTAGATAGCCTAACTGTGTAGGTGCTACTACTGGTTATGTATTTATTTAAAGTAATATGCTATATGGTATATAGTTCATTACCACAGATAATGTAATTCCTATAAGTTTTACAGAAGATATATTTCTATCTGTGAACCTAATTTCAATCCTGTTGTATTTTAATTGTAGTTAGCTGCATTCCAGGAACATAACCACTTGGAAAAGAGATAGTTGCTCATTAAGAAAATAAAATTGCCTTAATCTCATCGTGACTTTTACACTGATTTCTTGTCAGTGTTCAAGCTGTGTTCAAAGGGGATCGACATAGTGGAAATATGCGAGCGGGACGATTGAATAAATTAGGTTCTGTGACCTAATCCATGCCTGGAAATATGGTTTAACATATTCTATATATTCACAACATAACCTCAGGAATAAAAACAAGCTAAATCACCTGCATTATTACAACCCAACACTTTAAGGCTCAATGCCTTCTCCTTTCAAACCAAAAAATGCTGCATCTATCTTCCTTTCTTCTTCCTTCCCTCTTCCCTGCTTTCCTCTGTCCTTTCCTCCCCCCTTTTCTTCTTTCGTTCTCCTTCCTTTTGCCTTCCTTCCTGCATTTCTCTTTCTTTTTCTCTTTGTTTTTCTAATAGTTGCATTTCTTGGTGCTACTTCACTCAACTCTTCATCAACTGGCCTTTAAGGATAAAGTCATGTTTGACTCCCACCAGCCCAAATGCTGTCCATTACAGGAATCTGAGTCTGCACAAGGGATTTCCTCTGTGTCAGTGACACATCACAGAGTCCAAGATACTGACCATTGGTTACAATGTCTGTAAAAAGTGACTTTACTCACGTGACACATCAAACCCTTCCAGTGTGTGAGAAAATGAGAAAACAGAAAAGTGTCTATGAATAAATAGAGGACTGCTATATCCTGCAAAGATCAAAAAAGAATCCTATCAAAGCTGGGTCTATTTGACCTTGGCTATGGCTGCTGATGCCATTCACATCAGACTATAGATTGTTCATCCAAGTTGAGCAAACATGCTGTGTAAAATAGTTGCTTAATTTATTTGAGCCTTGGTTGATCGCTCAGGGAAAAACCTTCTGAAATCTCCCCTGTGTGTACAGCATTCCACCTGCCTTGTGTTCGCTGGTAAGCCTCTGCCTCTTCAGGGCTTGTTGTGAGAGTCAGATGAGTATGTTGCTGTATATTCTTAACTGTCAACTGCTGAAGAATGTCAGTATGAAGTCCTAAGACTGGAGATGGGGAGAGCTTAGCAGCTATTGATGAAATATTGATGAAATAACCACATTTTTCTACTTTGGTCTAACCAAGATATAAAGATCTAGTATAGTGCCTACCACAGAATATGTACTTAACAGATACCTGTGGAATCAATGAATGTATTGATTAATGAGAGTATATGTTTGCTCAGAATCTTTCAGTAGTAATTAAGAATGGCACCTCATTATTTTTATACACACCTCATTATTACTTTTTATATAAAACTGATGAGTTCAACTGGTGGCAAGTGTTCCTTGACAAGGAATCTTCAGAAGCCTACAGTGTGTATAAAGAATGCTTTGCACTGCACAAGCTTCAGATAGCCAAACAGACTGCAAAATATCTTACCAGTAAATAAAGCAGTAATTGAGCAAAAAACTTTTCTAAACAAATTAGTCTTCAGTTACTTATTCAATTAACTTTAGATAGAGGTCGACAGAAGCAAAAGTGAATGGAGCCCCCATTTGGAGGTGATGGTGGTAACATGATCAATTTCCAAAATGAAATGTGAAGATACACTAGCAACTTGATTAACACTGCCCCTAAAATAAAACCAATATAATTTGAGAAATAAAAACTACCATTCAGGCTGTTTATATGAAGTCTCATTAATATTCACAATAATCAAGAACCCAGATTCCTGAGTAACTCTTGTGCCAGCTACTCCCTACCACTCCGGACTGGAAGAACCAGGCTGGAAACTGAGCTCTGTGGACTGACGAGACCTACAGTTATTCAGTCAAATCGGTCAAGTCTCCAACCCCTCAACCAGTGGTTGAGAGATTTGAGTTTGTTTTGCCTGATACTGTTTTAGTTTTAGAATTTGTATAAAAACTAAAAACACATTAAACTTATTCTGTTGCTATTTTCCACATTTTGAATAATGCACATTTTTTGGTTATAAAATGTCAGAGAAACACAAAAGAATAGAGCAATTCAAAAAGCAGAAAAATCACTGGTTATGCCCCTCGGCAGACACAATCGTTGTTCACATTTGGTACCTATTCTTCTTCTCTTTTGATGTATGTATATGTTGATGTAGATGTTGATGTATACTCATTTTAAATGTCATCACTTCCATTGTCATCATACTATCTTGAAAACAGGATTTTTTCATGGCTGCCTTTTCCCATTTTTTTGGTTATACCACCACTTCCTTAGACACTATTTCTGTTGAATCTTTATTTCCAATTTTGTTTACACGAATTCTGTTGCTACTTTTTTCTAAATTTATGTCTTTGGAAGCCAACAACTGAGCTATTTAATCAATGAAAATATTTTTGATAACAATTCTTTTGCAAGAAAGACTTGTGGAAAAGCTGGTCCTCTATAGAAATTGATTGTCATTTTATCACACCTCATGGTTTGTGAGTTTGATGAAGTGCTTATATATTTTTAAGCTCAGATACAATCAGACAGCATTTCCTTCTCGAAACGTGTGATCACCATTTCTTCTCTAATTCCTTCAATTGTTTATTATTGAATGCTGCTGATTTCCTTTTATACACTTTCCAGTGAGTCACCTAAACACAATAATCACACACTGAGATGATAGATAGAAAAGGCCGCTCTCAAAAAATACTTACAAAAACTGATACCTTTGATGTGTCTGATACTCAAAGCGCACTCAGGCTAAACACTAGAGCTTTAAATTAAAGGGATTTATGATGGTATGCTGTCCAAACATTTATAATTGCCAAAAACAGACTTCTAAGTTTAAAACATAATGCAAAAAGAGTACATGCAAATCATTTCACCAGCCATCCATCAGTGCTTTAAACCAAATTAGACTCTTGAGAAGCAAAAAAACCAATATATATATATATATATATATATATATATTTATGATAATTGAGAGGAATTTTTGTTACATGAGAGGAAATCAACAGGACTCAAATTCAAATCAGTGAATCCATTTGAAAAGATATATAAATACAAAATTGGCAGATGATAGCACTGGGCTAGCAAACAAAGGAGAAAAATCAAGTATAATGAATAGAAGCTTTTTGGAAGGTTTAGCCAGAAACCGCCACGCTAGGTTCTTTTGGTCAACACGTCTTCCAAATCTCCATCTCTGACACTGGCACACACTCCAGGCATGGAGAGAGGCCAGAACTAACAGAAGAAAACGGAGTTGCGGGAAAGAGTGTCCTTAGGCTCCGAAACAGAAAGTACAATAACCAGAGACTTAGGCATCTGCAGAAGCTCCAGCACCAACGCCATTTTACTGAATGCTGGAAATTAAAGAAGAAGAAAAGTCATGAAAATATCAAATACTCTTAAAAGCATATATTCCCCTTTAAAAAGACAGTGTCTTAAACGTTAGACGTCTTATACTAAATAAGCAACAAGGAGAATTATCAACTGCGTGCTCACAGTAACATCTGAGTCGGTATTTTGCTTTGCGTACTCAGAGGGCCAAACATGTTTGCAAGAAACAGTCCTTAAGTCTACCCTGCCCCAGAAACTCACATGGGGGAAAGAAAATCCAAGGCTGAATTTGGAGAATTTAGTATTTCAGAAACAACTGCTATATGTGTCACTTTGTTTACACTTTCTATGATTTCTTTTACTACTGGATCTTTAAAATATATATATACCAAAAGGCTGGTTCGTTTTATTTCCTTTTCAACTCAGACATTATTTTCTTCCTTCTCGCTTGTTTTCATTTCTTTTCTTTTTCTCTTCTATCTTGTCTTCTGCCTCTTCCTTTCTCCTTCTCTTTCTCCTTCTTCATCCTGTTTGCCTTGCCTTCTTCCTCCTCCTCTCCCTCTTTCTCCTCTGCTTCTCTCTCTCTTTTTCCCCTCTCTCTTCCTCTCTCTCTACCTAAATCCAAAATTGTAGCAGAAGTGTTTATATTGGTGTAAAAAGGTCATATTAGTGGTGAGATTTTTATTGACGGTTATCAATTCTGGTGACAGCCTATAAAGTGGACTTGAAATTGGTTTTGTGATTATAGCATTCCGACCCAAAAAAGAAGAAATATGTGGTTTTTTTTTTTTTTCCCCTCTGGACCAGCCTATAGGTGAAAACAGTTGATCACAAGGCCAGATCATGCCATTTGGATTCTTCTAAAAAGGTACAGAATTAATAAACAGGAAGATTTACAAATCCTAGTATTGGACATTTTCCAATTCCAAAAATTGCTTATTTTTTCTTTGCTAGTGACATTTTTTTCAATGTAAAATTACCAAGAACATTAGGAAATACTGTATGCAAATAGCACTGGAGGAGAAACACTCATCATCCAACTTCTGAATTTATTATTCAGGGGAAATAAAAATGTAAATTGATTGCAAATAAATCTGCCAATTAAACTTATAAATTTTTCAAATATTCCTCTGATGACAGAGGCAAAAGCTTTTTTCCTTTTTAATTTACTTATATTCTGAACAAAACAGAAGCCATGCAACAGAGGGGCATCAGGCAAGAAAACTAGAGGTAGAGTGATGAATGTTAAAATCAATGTGTCTCTTTCATGCCTGGCGGGCAGCTCACGCCTGTAATCCCAGCACTTTGGGAGGCCGAGGCCATGGCTGGGTGCGGTGGCTCACGCCTGTAATCCCAGCACTTTGGGAGGCCGAGGCCATGGCTGGGTGCGGTGGCTCACACCTGTAATCCCAGCACTTTGGGAGGCCGAGGCAGGTGAATCACTTGAGGTCAGGAGTACCAGACCAGCCTGACCAACATGGTGAAATCCCATCTCTACTAAAAATACAAAAATTAGCTGGGTTTGGTGGCGCACACCTATAATCCCAGCTACTCGGGAGGCTGAGGCAGGAAGAATCACTTGAACCTGGGAGGCGGAGGTTGCGGTGATCCAAGATTACACCACTGCACTCCAGCCTGGGCGACAGAGCGAGACTCCATCTCAAAAGAAAACAAAAACAAGAACAAAAACAAAACAAACCAAAACAAAAAAGATTTCTTTCAGAGATTAGTGATTTTCTTAGTGTACATCATGGAAAGAACAGTGTATTTACAATGAGCTACAAGTGTTACCTATATTTTGTGGATATTTACAATATTGCATGTTTTTAATTCAAAACAAAAAAGAAAACTATGGTGTTCACAATGAAAATCAAATCGCGTAGTCAAAATTCAGCAGGATTTTTGTTACTAGCATTTAGTGAAATACCTCTTCTCTTGAAACAGGTGTCATTCATTTTCAAGTAGGTTTCTAGGTTGAAACCTTTTTTGGCTTTTTAATCTTAGGTCAATAGTGGAAATGTTAGCACAAGGAAAGTTAACACCGATTTTCTCACCTTAGACTAACAAGATTTCTGGATTGCATTGGCAAAGTGTTCAGTAGAAATTTAGAAAGGATACTTTAAGAGCAGGAAATCCCTTGTCAGGCAGAAAGCACTACAGGCAGACAATTCTCATGTCCAATGACTTCTACATTAAAAACAAGTGTTTCATACTATGGAAATCATTTCATTACCCAGCTCATTCCTCTTATCTGGAGGTAATTTTTAACAGATTCCAGCCTCCTTTCCAGACACAAATTTCCAGTCACTCTCCTTCATGCCCCAAGAGGCCATTTCATAAGCAAGCTAACATCAATTCAAACAAGATTCATTTTTTCTATCACTTTATACCCTAGAAAACTGATACAGACTTCCCCAGATGAAGTTTAATACAGAACATAGGTTTATGAAGTGTGGAACCTCATTTCAAATGTACACATAATATATCGATATAGACTTTGGGAACATTTTCAAAGAATACAAATGTGCTGGGCCCAAGGCTTAAATGGTCCTTTTCACTGAAATACAGCTCATAAAAGATTTCAGAAGGTCAGAAAACTTTAGAATTTAGTGCCCTTGTTTGAGCTTTCCCAGAATGTTTTAATTTAGAAAGTAAATTGTATATCCAGCATGCAAATGTGTAGTGTAAGCAATTCATTAGATTAAACGTATTTGACCACTGAGGACCTGATTATGAATTTCAAAGCCTGAGTGCTTAGAGAAAAGGTGCATGAGTAAAAACCATGATGACAATCAATAATATATGATAATACATGAGTAATAAAATGTCCCCAGACTCAAGAATGTGGTTGCTATTAGTAGATATGCAATGAAGATTATGGTTATTCAAATTCTATATCCTGCCTGAGAAATGTCAACAAGGAATCTGATGTAATGCACACAATTGTCTTTTACATGACATCTTTCTTAAAAGCTTGGAAATGTACACCAGTCATATCCACCCTTCCTTATGGGCATATCTATTATCATACCCTTCCTATGTAAATTTATATTTTATCCTGAGAAATATGCTCTGCAATTAAATTGGACTATGCAAAAATAGCTTTTTTTTTTTTTTTACTTAGTTCAAATTGTCATTTCTGTTTAATGGTTTTCTCTCTTCAAGATAAGCATCCCACTTCATTCATCCAACAAATGTTTATTAGTACCTATTTCATGTTGAGATATAAGACTGAAAAAATATTTTGCCTTTCAGAAGCTAAAAATTAAGAAATCTGGAATTAGGTTTAGGGATTTTTTGCTTTTTCTTTTTAAGAAGATTTGTTCAACTCCCATCCATATGCCTTTCATAATATTTTTATCTGACTTACTTCCATCATTTTTATTTTATGCTGATTTATAAACATGATTTCTTCTCAAAAAGATGAATTTACGAGGATGTGATGGTTAATTTTATGTTTCAAGTTGACTGGGTTAAGGGATGCCTAGAGAGCTGGTAAAATATGATTTCTGGGCATTTCTGTGAGCATGCTTCCAGACGACACTCCCTGCTTCTGGGGCAGCATTTGAATTAGCAAACTAAGTAAAGAAAGCTTGCTCTCATCAATGTGAGTGGACATCATCCAATCCACCGAGAGCCCTGATAGAATAAAAACAAATAAACAACCAACAAACAACAGACGGGCGAATGTGCTCTCTGCTTGAGCTTGCACGTCCTTCCTTTCATGCCCTTGGGCAAAGGTACTGCTGGTTCTCCATTCTTTGGATTTGAATTCTACTAACAGCTTTCCTTGTTCTCCAGCTTGCAGATGGCAGACTGGGGGCACTTTTCAACCTCCATTATTGCATCAGCCAATTCTCAATCTCTCTGTGACTCTCTACACACACACACACACACACACACACACACACACACATTTGGTTTCATATCTCTGGAGAACCCTAACAAAGAAAAAGCAATCTATGATTCTACTACTCAGAAAGAATCTCTGCAATTGATTTGTGTGCTCTCTTTCAATGTTCCTTCCACACCATCCTGCTTGCAAGTTTATCCATCACAGGGAGGAGCCCTCTAGTCAGAAGCAGATTGACCGTCCCTCCACTGACCTCCAGGCCTCTATTTGTAGAAGTCAGGTGGGACATTCCCAGCTCTGAATACTCCTGACCAGGTCTCCTAACCACTGCCTGCCTCACTCCATCGTGACTAATCTCACTGCATGGTTTATCCCTATTTACGTCAGGCACACGAGAAGCCGAGTCCTCCCACTTTTTCTAGTGTCCTGGCTTCTCGTCTGCTCCTGATTCACCTTCTCAGAACTATACATTAATATTATTCTTAACTTATACTTTCCCATCACCTCAAACCCTTACTCTGTGCCCCCAGAAGCTCTCATGCCATCAGACTTTCATTCAATCCTCTTTATCCTTAATACATTTTCTTAACTATTTTTTGGTAGCTTTCTGCTCTGAGGATACTGTGTCCCCTGAAGCCTTTCTTGAAAGTGAGAGTCTTTTTGGCACCTAGCTGCTGCATCTGGACCATTCTCCTACAAACACTGTGCTTTGAGTCTCATGTGGTTGGAGGCTAGTCACCTCCGAAGGCGGAGTTGAGACAGCCAGGTGGGAGGGGGTTCCTAGGGAAACTCCAACCAGCCTGCCCACTGAGGTGCAGACTCAGAAAGTTCAAGACCTTTGCAGCAGGGAGGAGCCCGACCTCTGTTTCCCTGGATGGAACCTGGGATTCAAGCTGCTGGTGGGAGGGCTCTAACAGGGACTCTGGCTTAGTGAGAGTCTCTGCTTCTCCCTTTTCACCTAATAAAACCCTGTCTCACTCACCATTCAAACTGTCTGAGAGCCTGAATTTCATGGTCGTGGGACAAAGAACCCTGTCTTTACCTGAACTAAGGAAAAGCCCTGAACAGAGTCACCTCTCATTCCTGGCAGAGTTCCCCCATCCCTCTGACCACTGGCTTGCACATGCCCCTGGTTTTGCTTCTAACTCACTGACCACTTCTCAGCCACCTTTGCTGCTTTCCTTTGTCTCTGACGTCTAAATGCTGGAGGGCTTGGGCCTTAGTCCTTTGATCCAGGTCTAATTGGGTCTCAGAGTCCTAATTGCCTCCCAGAAAGCCATCTCGATTTCTTCCATCTAAATTAAAATTGGTCCCATTCTTTCGGTTGCTCAGACAAAAGCTAACATCATCCTTGTAGAGGTGTCCGTGACTTCACTCTTTCTCTTTCACACTCATCTAATACGTCAACACATTTATGTCCTAAATGCCAAGTTCTACAATCTCTAACATGTGTCCTTTGTCACATTTTAAGATCTCGAAAATTGGTTATGGAAAAATGAATTAAATCTTATCTGAATTGGAAGTTCTAATTGAGAGTCTCAATTGTGTATTTTCTTTGTGAGTTAAAATTCTTTGCTTAAAACCTTCCAGGGGGTTCTATTTTACACCCAAAGTCATTAAAATCACTGAAAAATGCCCACATTTTCTGCTCGCCTTACCTCTGTGGGAATTTTGCCTTTGGTCAGTTCTTTCAGCTATGTTGGCCTCGGGGCACACACACGTCTCAGGCACTTTCCACTTTACTGTTCCTGTGGCTTTCGACGCTGGTCTTTTAGATAGTAACGTGTGTCACTTCCTCGCCCTCCTCAGGTCTTTCCAGGAAATCCTCATCTCAGTCAAGCCTTCCCTGCCCCCATATTTAAACCCGCAGCACCAGTCCCTCCAGTGTTCCCTGCTGCCCTCCTTTATTACACTTTACACCTTAGCACTCGTTACTTCATGACATGCCATGTATTTACTTGCATATGTTGCTTCCCTTGCTATCGCTCGTCTCCTGCTAGAAAGTGTCATAAAGGACAAAACTTCCCAATTCTTCGTTTTTGTGTTTTATTTCCATAGCCTTTGTGATAAAACTACAGTGGCTCAAAAATTGGTGCTTAATACTTCCTTATGAAATGAATGAATATTTAACGTAGATGTAATTCCTTTTTTATAAAATTACGGCCAAGTAGGGTATATGTCTCCTCCTCTTATCAGTAGTAATTTGGAGAATATACAGTTGATTTTTATCTGGGATAAATTAAATTTGAATATCTTAAATATGTATTTTAATTTTAAAAAATGTAATTATAGATTGTTATGATAATTATAATTGATATTATAAATATTATAACAATATATGACAATTGCAGATCACATTTAGTAAGCATTTGATATATCAATTTTTATGCTAAATATATTTATTTAATATTTGATTCAGTTTTCATTACACGCCTTTGAGTTAGGTGATATAACCCTGTTTTAGAAATTAAAAAAGTAATTCTCAGAGAAATTAAATGAGTAGCTCAAGTATCCCAGGAGCACAAGAGCTAGAAGGCTGGCATTCCAATTCAAATCCAACCCATTCAAAAACCCTGTTCTAAATAATTCATTATTCTGCCTCTGAAAGTCAAAAGCAGAAACTATGAGGAAAATCACACTGGTTGTATTTGCAACACTCGTTCAGATGTACCCAGTTCTGCTGTTTATCACCAGGCCTTCTCCCCAGAGGCACCCCTGTTCATGGGTTCTTTATTTGCATTCTCTTGCAATCAGCTGCTGTGATTCATAGACGTATATGTGACCTTTGTAGAAGTTGGGACTCCAACATCATCTGCGATACTCTGTAAATAGTCTGGTTTTGCTTACTGATTTTTTGTTTCCTTCCTGTTTTGTTTTGTTCCACTATGGTTGCCTGCACGAAGTAGAAATACAAGCTTCCTTGTTCAACTTTGGTGAAGAGAGAAAGCATCTCCTACAGCATGAAAGCCTTTGACTTCTGTCTGGTTGAACAAAATAGGACACATGCCTTCTTATGGACCCACAACTGTCACCTGGGGAATGCCGGCCTGGATGGACAAAGCCTAGTTTCCCCAACCAATTGGCTGTTAGAGGCGTAGGGTCCCTGTGACTAGCTTAATCTAAGGTGAATTCATGCTTGGAAGTGAGGACGGAGGCCTTCCAGGAGGGAGACACTTGAGGTATGTGATTGGAAAAGAAAAGATGCTCCGTGACTTGCCAGGATTAGCTTAGGTCAGACAAGCTGAGATTTCATGGGGTGGAGATCAGCCTGGATTCCTGTTTATTTCTTTCAGGTGCAGCTTCCATGAACAAAGGAGAGTTGACATTTGCTCTACATTTTCTCTGTAACTTGAATATCTGGTAGTCTGCAGAGGGTAGTGAAGAAAGCAGAAAACGAAAACAATCATGCCAAGAATTTTGGTTGTTTATACTGCATCTCCCATCACAGTTTGGTGCGGCAGTGAGAGGTTAAGTTCCTTGAGGGCCCCATTTTTCTGGTACTGTTATTCCTGGTGTCTACTGTTAGGCTGTGCCCTGCCCAGTGGTGACACCTAATCTGTTGGCGAGAGCAAGAACATGTCCCCTCCCTCTGACCCACTGTCATCAAGATCCTCACCTCTCAGATGAAGGAGCTCGATATGGTTTAGATCTGTGTCCCCACATAAATCTCAAGTTGAATTGTAATTCCCAGTGTTGCAGGTAGTAGGGCCTGCGGGGAGGTGATTGGATTATGGAGACAGTTTCTCATGAATGGTTTAGCACCATCCCTGGTGCTGCTGTTATTGTGATAATGAGCAATTTCTCATGAGACTAGTTGTTTAAAAGTGTGTGGCAACTCCCCCCAGTCTCTACTACCTTCTACTCTGGCCATGTGAGACAGCTTGTGCCCCCTTTGCCTCCACCAGGATTGGAAGATTCCTGAGACCTCTGCAGAAGCAGAAGCTGCAATGCGTACTGTACAGCCTCCAGAACTGTAAGCCAAATAAACCTCTTTCCTTGTAAATTACCCAGTCTCCAGTATTTCTTTATAGCAGTGTGAGAAAGGACTAATACAGAAAATTGGTACCAAGGAGCGAGACATTGCTGTAAGGATACCTGAAAATGTGGAAGTGGCTTTAAAACAGGTAATGGACAGAGTATGGAAAAGTGTGAAGGGTTCAAAAGAAGACAGGAAGATGAGGGAGACTTTGGAATATTCTAGAAACTTGTTAAATGGAGTGATTTGAACAATGAAGAGGACTCCAATGGAAATAGGAACTTATTGGGAACTGGAATAAAGGTTACTTTTGTTAAGCTTTAGCAAAGATCCTGGCTGCATTGTGCACCTACTTTAGAGATCTGTGGAATTTTGAATTGAGAGTGCTAATTTAGGGTATCTGGCAGAAGAAATTTCTAAGCAACAAAGAGTTTAAGAGCTGACCTGGCTGCTTGTAACAACCTAAGCTCATGTGTGTGAGCAAAGAAATGATCTGAAACAGGAATTTATATTTAAAAGGGAAGCAGAGCATGAAAGTTTGGAAAATTTGCAGCCTGGCCATGTGGTAGAAAAGGAAAGCCCATTTTCAGGAATGAAATTCAAGCAGGCTGCAGAAATTTATAACCAAAAGCAAGGCAAGTGCTGGTAGTCAAGACAAAGGAGAAAAGGCCTGTAAGAAGTATTCAGAGACTTTCACGGCAGACCCTCTCATCACAGGCTCAGAGGCCTAGGAGGACGAAATGGTTTCCTGGGGAAGGCCCAGGCCCCTGCTGCCCTGTGCAGCCTCAGGACACTGCTCCCTTAATAACAGGCACTCCAGCTGCAGCTGTGGCTCAAAAATACTTAGGTACAGCTTGGTCACTACTTTATAGGGTGCAAGTTGTAAGCCTTGGCAGCTTCCATGTGGTGTTAAGCATGCAGGTACACAGACTGCAGGAGTTGACCCTTGGGATCATCCACCTAGATTTCAGAGAATGTCTGGAAAAGCCTGTATTTCCAGGCAGAAGCCTGCTGCAGGGGCAGAGCCCTCATGAAGAACCTCCACTAGGGGACTGTGGAGGGGAAATATAGAGTTGGCTCCCCACACAGAGTCCCCCCTGGAGCACTGCCTAGTGGAGCTGTGAGAAGAGGGCCACCATTCTCCAGACCCAAGAATGGTAGATCCACCATCAGGTTGCACCCTGTGCCTGGAAAAGCCATAGACACTCAATGCCAACCCAAGAGAGCAGCCATGGGGGCTGAACCCTGCAAAGTCACAGAGGCAGAGCTGCCCAAGGCCTTGGGAGCCCACTTCTTGCATCAGTGAACCCTGGTTGTAAGACATGGGGTCAAAGGAGATTATTTTGGAACATTATGGTTTAATGACTGCCCTGCTGAGTTCTGGACTTGCATGGGGCCTGTAGCCCCTTTCTTTTGGCTGATTTCTCCATTTTGGAACAGGAGTACTTACCCAATGTCTGTATCCCATTATATCTTGGAAGTAACTACCTTATTTTGATTTTACAGGCTCATAGGTGGAAGGAAGTAGCCTTATCTTAGATGAGAGTTTAGACTTTTGAGTTAATGCTGAAATGAATTAAGACTTTTGGGGACTGCTGGGAAGGCATGATTATGTTTTGCAATGTGAGAAGCCCATAAGATTTAGGAAGGGCTAGGGGAGAAATGATATTCTTTGGATCTGTGTTCCTGTACCAAATCTCATGGTGAATTGTAATCTCCAGTTTTGAAGTTGGGGCCTGGTGGGAGGTGATTAGATCACGGGTATGGTTTCTCATGAATTGGTTAACGCCATCCCTGGTGGTTCTGTTCTCAGGATAGTGAGTGAGTTCTTGTGAGATCTGCTTGCTTAAAAGTGTATGGCACCTCCCTGCTCTCTCCCTTTCTTCTCCTCCAGCCATGTGAAGTGGTTTCCTCCCATTTGCCTTCTGCCATGATTGGAAGTTTCCTGAGGTCTCCCCAGAAGCAGCAGCAGCTATGTTTCCTATATACCCTACAGAACCCTGAGCCAAAAAACTTCTTTTCCTATGAATTACCCAGTCTTTAGTACTTCTTTAAAGCAGTGGGAGAATAGATTAATATAGAGGTATTTCCAGAATCTTGCCCAGATTTTCTCCACCCATTTTTCACATTTTGAATTGCCCTAAAGTCTTTTGGCTCTCTGTATAAATTTGCCAAATACTTAGCAGATATTCTTAAGTTTCTACCATTTGTATGACAGGCTTTTCTAGGATTCAGTAATGTGGACATTTTTCATTGCTTTTCTTCTTCTCTAACTCACTTGTCATGCCAATAAAACACTGAAGAAGGAGAAGAGAGAATTGGAGAACTCAGCACAGGAAAATAAGGTTCTCTCTGGTTAAGAGGCTAGGCTCTGGAATTGGGTGAAAAGGTCACATGCCAGCCCTGTTGCTTACCGGATTAGACAGTTATTTAACCATGGGGCCTTTCTGTCTGCCTCTGTAAAACGGGAATTATAGTAGTGCCAGCTCCACATGATGGCCAATAGGATTAAACAACTTTTCACGTGTTAACTCAGACGTATGTTAAACCAGTGAATGTCTAATATTATTACTATTATGTCTTACCTAAACCTAGTTTCAAAGATGCCTTCTTAAAGTTTATATTTTTACAGTATACTCTCTTTTACTCATTTTGTTGGCCTTCGCTAACCCACCATAGTTTCCACAGACCTTTGTTGAAATACAGTAAATAAAATAGATACGATATCCCAGATGTTCAACAGGAGAATGCAATATCTGTGTTGTTTCTAGTTTTGTTTCTAATTATTTATTACACTGAAATACCAGATATGGCTAGCCTGAAATTATTTATAGTAATTAAGGATAAACTGAATATCTGAAAACTAGAATTAAAAATATTAGTGTACATTTTGTAGTGATATTAAAACACAATTCTAAATTCTCTGACTTGCCTTCCATCAAGAAATGGATCTAGGTCCCCTCAAGGGGACAATTTGGTTGCTTGGTTAATAGAATACAGTAGAATGGATGATGACCCAGGTCTCAACAAACTGATAGTGTCCAGTTTCTGCCTCTGAAAAACCTCACTTTTTTTTTTTGATTCCTAAGATTTTTATTAGAATTACACCAGTTTCTAAATTTACTGTTATAATTTTGACATTAAATGATTTCTATTTTAACTTAATGAAGTTTTTCCCATAAGTAGTTTATAAATGCTTTAAAAATACAGTTTTTATAGAATTATCAAATAGTTTTTCTATTTTTTTTTAATTCTACTTTAAGTTCTAGGATACATGTGCACAACGTGCAGGTTTGTTACATATGTATACATGTGCCATGTTGGTGTGCTACACCCATTAACTCGTTATTTACATTAGGTATATCTCCTAATGCTATCCCTCCCCTTTACCCCCTCCCCACAATAGGACCTGGTGTGTAATGCTCCCCTTCCTGTGTCCAGGTGATCTCATTGTTCAGTTCCCACCTATGAGTGAGAACATGTGGTATTTGGTTTTCTGTTCTTGTGATAGTTTGCTGAGAATGATGATTTCCAGCTGCATCCATGTCCCTACAAAGGACACAAACTCATCCTTTTTTATGGCTGCATAGTATTCCATGGTATATATGTGCCACATTTTCTTAATCCAGTCTGTCACTGATGGACATTTGGGCTGATTCCAAGTCTTTGCTATTGTGAATAGTGCCACAATAAATATACGTGTGCATGTGTCTTTATAGCAGCATGACTTATAATCCTTTGGGTATATCCCCAGTAATGGGATGGCTGGGTCAAATGGTATTTCTAGTTCTAGATCCTTGAGGAATCACCACACCGTTTTCCACAATGGTTGAACTAGTTTACAGTCCCACCAACAGTGTAAAAGTATTCTGATTTCTCCACATCCTCTCCAGCACCTGTTGTTTCCTGATTTTTTAATGATTGCCATTCTAACTGGTGTGAGATGGTATCTCATTGTGGTTTTGATTTGCATTTCTCTGATGGCGAGTGATGATGAGCATTTTTTCATGTGTCTATTGGTTGTATGAATGTCTTCTTTTGATAAGTGTCTGTTCATTTCCTTTGCCCACTTTTTGACGGGGTTGTTTGTTTTTTTCTTGTAAATTTGATTAAGTTCTTTATAGGTTCTGGATATTAGCCTTTTGTCAGATGAGTAGATGGCAAAAATTTTCTCCCATTCTGTAGTTTGCCTGTTCGCTCTCATGGTAGTTTCTTTTGCTGTTCAGAAGCTCTTTAGTTCAATTAGATCCCATTTGTCAATTTTGGCTTTTGTTGCTGTTGCTTTTGGTGTTTTAGACATGAAGTCCTTGCCCATGCCTATGTCCTGAACGGTATTACCTAGGTTTTCTTCTAGGGTTTTTATGGTTTTAGGTCTAACATTTAAGTCTCTATTCCATCTTGAATTAATTTTCATATAAGGAGTAAGGAAAGGATCCAGTTTCAGCTTTCTACTTATGGCTAGCCAATTTTCCCAGCACCATTTATTAAATAGGGAATCCTTTCCCCATTTCTTGTTTTTGTCAGGTTTGTCAAAGATCAGATGGCTGTAGATGTGTGGTATTATTTCTGGCGGCTCTGTTCAGTTCCATTGGTCTATATCTCTGTTTTGGTATCAGTACCATGCTGTTTTGGTTACTGTAGCCTTATAGTATAGTTTGAAGTCAGGTAGCGTGATGTCTCCAACTTTGTTCTTTTGGCTTAGGATTGTCTTGGCAATGTGGGGTCTTTTTTGGTTCCATATGAACTTTAAAGCAGTTTTTTCCAATTCCGTGAAGAAAGTCATTGGTAGCTTAATGGGGATGGCATTGAATCTATAAAACCTCACTTTTTAAACGTAACCACCGTGCAGTCAGAGAAATCCCTGGTGGCCTGTGGAGAAGCCCATGTGAAGAGGAGTAGAAGTCCTAGTCCCTAGGCAGGCTGGGCCTCCAGGCACCAACCGGCACCCACTTCCCAGCTCATGAGTGTACAGGCACCAGCCAGCGCCCGCCTCCCAATTAATGAGTGTCCAGGCACCAGCCAGCACCCACTTCCCAGCTCATGAGTGAGCCATCTCAGAAGTAGATCCTCCAGTCCCCAGTCAATCTGGTCAATTGGTCTCAGCATATGCCACTTGGAACAAAAAACAAACTGTCCCTACCAAGCCCTACCCATCTAGCAAATTCATGAGTAATATATATGATTGCTGTGGCTTTTGACCACTAAGTTTTGGGGTGGTTTTCTGTAAGTAATTGAGACAGACTATAATGTCTTACTCCTATGTAATTAAAACTTTGATATAATCTTGAAATAGTGTGAATTATGGCAGCAGTAACTTATTTTAGCTTCAGGTGTTTCTCTATTCCTCAATACTTTCCAGTAAAGGATCTACAAAGTGAAAGGGCCAACATTTAAGGAGACCAAGGCTGATGCAATGGTTGAGTAATCCACAAACTAGATAATCAATGTTGTGTCATTGAGATATAAAGTATAATTATCCTAAAAGTCAGTGTGGGAAGAATTAAAATGAGACATTACAGCATTGCCCATATTTCAGGAGAGCATAAATCTTCTGGGAGGACTTAGAATCAAAGCTATGTGCATAGTGTTGTGAAACTACTTCTTAGAAGCAGGAGAGTGAATATTGGGCATTGGAACTCGAGCTATTGGGCTGACATCTTAACTTTTACTAGCTCTCAGATCTAAAGTTTTGATTTATATGAAATATACTAAATCCAATATCAGTGCCAGATATTGGATCACATGTGTTCACATGATCTTTGTTATATCATTTTCTTAGGAGATTGTATCACTTCACACAATATTTTCTTTCAGGAAGAAGGCTCTCCTCCTTGCTTTGAAACTTCTCTGCATAAAATGAACAATCTGGGAATAGTGTAAATATTTTCCATCACAGGATCACTGTATTTTTCGATTTTCATTTACAGTTTTGTTTTCACCATTACATGACAAAGACAATCATTCTGCCGTTTAGGTACATTTGAGCATCATTTTAAAAACAGTAATTATTATATATGACTAAATAACTTCAAAGGAGAGATTTCTTTCTTTTAGAAAATATCATCCTAACAAACTTTCCAATTGCAAAAATGATAATCAAGGTGATCCGTTATGTACTTCAAGACACTAGACTTCGTTTAAAGGGAAGAAGGAGAAATGGCCGCAGCGAAAGTAGTAAAATAAAAATAAAATGGCTTACTCACAGACATGAAAATAGTTTACAAGTCAACATATTGATCTTAAAATAATTCAACACCAGCTTATTGACTGTCTTCAAATAAAGGGAATGATTAAATAATTTAGGGCCATCCATTGAAAGAAATTGGAGCCAGGCATGGTGACTCACGCCTGTAATCCCACACTTCGGGAGGTCGAGGTGGGTGGATCACCTGAGGTCAGGGGTTCGAGACCAGCTTGGCTAACATGGCAAAACCCCATCTCTACTATAAATACAAAAATTAGTTGGGCATGGTGGCGTGTGCCTGTCTGTAATTCCAGCTACTTGGGAGGCTGAGGCAGGAGAATCACTTGAACCCGGGAGGCAGAGGTTGCAGGGAGCTGAGATCACGCCACTGCACTCCAGAATGGGAGACAGACCAGATTCTATCTCAAAAAAAAGTAAAAAAGAGACAGAGATTGGACTTATGAATTTACATATGTCAATTGCATTTATTCCTACCTCTAAGTCTGAGAATTTACCCACTTCTGACTACAAGAGTACAATGACCAGCAAGTGCTGATAAGAAAGCAAAATTTTAGATACAGACTTTCCAGGAGTTAATAAATAGTACAGTGAAAGTTCCTATGGTCCCATTTTTATTTAGTTTAATCTTGATATTATGCATATTTTTCAACATGGGGTCCGATTCATATCTCATTTTCCTCAAGTGCTCAAGAATAATGCCTTCTATTCATTATGTATTACAGACTTCCTCAGTTGTTTTCAAACGACTGCATGTTTCACTCAGCAACTTTCTTGATGGGGCAGCTGGAAAAATAAAAGATGATTGATGAAGCAGAGGTGCCCACTGAAGCCACTGGCAAATATCACATTATTCCCTGAGATGAGTGGCATTACCAGCTTCCTCCATGCCCATTGAAGCCACTGGTAAATATCATGTTATCCCCTGAGATGAGTGGCATTACCACCTTCCTCCACGCCCATTGCAGCCACTGGCAAATATCACGTTATCACCTGAGATGAGTGGCGTTACCATCTTTCTCCACGCCCATTGAAGCCACTGGTAACTATCACGTTATCCCCTGAGATCGGTGGCATTACCACCTTTCTCCACGCCCATTGAAGCCACTGGTGAATATCATGTTATCCCCTGAGATCAGTGGCATTATCACCTTTCTCCACGCCCATTGAAGCCACTGGTGAATATCATGTTATCCCCTGAGATCAGTGGCATTATCACCTTTCTCCACGCCCATTGAAGCCACTGGTAACTATCACATTATGCCCTGAGATCGGTGGCATTACCACCTTCCTCCTGTGTACTCACGGATGTATGTGCACATGTGAGCAACTAAGAACAGATGTGAAAAAAGTGTCCTGGGGTTGTTATTAGGTTAAAAAAGTTCATTACACCACAAAGAAGAAAATAGTTTGGTTATTTATAAGTAAGCTTTCAAACTGGAAAAATGTGATTTTGGTTAATATCATTTAGATTGAAAATCAATTAGAGAAGCCACTTATTAAAGATGAATTTTGAATGAGTATCCATAATGTATGTATATTTGTATAATATTTATGAAGCACAAAATAATATATATATGTTTATTTTCAAAATTGCTTAATAAATAAACATGGTTGTGCCAATTATAATTTTTGATTTTTTAGTTTCTTGTCGATTCATTGATAGATTAGTTTCTCAGTTGACTTTATTTTCATTGATATCTTTCACTGGGGTTAAATTTTACTGCTTTATACATTTCCTTTTTGAGGAAATGTTAGTTTAGTTTTGCTGGTTTTTAGATTAACAAACTATCAACATTTTGTGACTTTTTAACATTCCCAATGCATTATTCTTTGTAAAATATCCATGATCACTATTACCGAAAAAGACGATATGTGAGGAGAAGCTCAAAAGGCAACGTTATGTGGAGAAAATAGTGTGAGTCTTAGAAACGGATAGCTCAGAACTGAATTCCATTTCTTCATCTATTAGCTTTGTGATGTTGGGAACATTATTTACTGTCCCTAATCTCTTCCTCCTCATATATATATATATAAAAAAAACTCCAGATATCTACTTTGGGGAATTTTTAAAATAGTTAAGGCAGATAAAGTTTGCTAAAAACCTAACTCAGAGCCTGGCCCATGGTAGTTGATCAATACAGCTAATTGTTATCATTTGAATAAATGAGATATTAATACTACTTCAGTTTTAGTATTTATAATACAACAGTACAGTGTCAGATTCTGAGGCCGGACTACAGTGTTCAAATCTAGGATCCTCTCCTCACCCACTGTGTGACCTTGGGAAACCTCCTCACTCTTTCTGTTCCCTCATCAATAAAATGAGAATAACAAAAATAATACCTATCTTCCAAGTTTGCTTTGAGAATTAAATGAATTTATATAAGGCACGTGCTTTGGGGAGTGTCAGTTACATGCTGATTTCTACACAAATGTTTTCTGTTATTATTAAGTAACTATGGCTATTTTCTTTATGATCGTGTAGACTGTCAATAGGCGAGCTGGGCTTAAGTCCCAGCTCCTTTGCTTACTGAGTGGGTGACCTTTTTAATTACTTGATAAATCTCATGAACCTGTTATGATCTGGGGAATCAACCTGTTATGATTGGGGAATATTTTCTATCATCTCTGTGGCTCAGTTTCCTTAAGTGTAAAATGAACATAATAATCTATGAGGAGATTTGGGATGATACATATGTGTATATATATATATGCTCCATGTATGCTGCTAAGATATGTGTATTTATATACATGTATGTACATGTGTGTGAAGAGAAATAGATTAGATAAATATATAGGTATTCTAAGACAAATCCCAGAAATAGAAAGTATTCAATAAATACTAGCTATTTTTATGGAAATATAAAGGAACAAAATTTTTATCAACATGAATGATTAAAACTACTATATATAAAAATTAAACCCCTACCACAAATTAAAGGAAAATAAATTGCTTTATTCATGACAATTATAAAGATAAAGCAGATAATTTGGTTTTTCATTTACTTGGGGCAGGGCTCAGCTTCCATATTTTCCTCCATGGGACAATGTACTAGAAATTAAAATACAAATTTATGTCTAAATAATTCCTTATATTCATGGGAAAATCTTGCTCCAACCTCTTGACAGGTATCAATTATGTGCACAAGATAAATGATTTCTGTAGGCATAGCCCAAGCTAAGTTTCGGTTTATTAGGGACCTGTCAGCTTAACCCACCCTGCGGGTTGTGTGGAATCCAGCGCAGTGTGGGGATTAGAAAGCCGGATTACCTGGCAGCCCTGGCTGACCACAAACCCCTTTCCTCAAAGGCTTCTTCCCTGGGACTGAGAAATGCCACATGCCTGGAGGAAAGAGCATCAGCACGAGAAATGCCGGTCGGATTTCACTAATCCTGTGAGAATCCAGAGGACCTTTCCTAACGTCAGTGGAAACCCGGCTCCAGTGTGTAGGATGCAGCTCTGGCAGCAAGGCAGAGAGTGGAGAAGAAGGAGGTGAAAATCGAAAGCCGAGAAGTCAGGTGCATCCTCCTTCCGGTGAGTCAGGATGCTGGAAGCCACCAGTGCACCCAGACACTGGCGTGAATCCAACCCGAGGATTTTAAACACTCACATCTAAGCCTGGATGGGCTCTCCACGCGCTCTCTGTGAATAAAATGTCCGTGTGTTTTTTCCTTGTTTGGCTTTTTAACGTCTTGTCTGAACTGTGATTTTGGGAAATCGCAGCAGTTTCAGAATGTCTGGTAATGAGAACCTAAGAACAGAGCCACTCAGCATCTCGGAGCCTTGTTACTACCTGGAGTGGAAATTATACCTTTGTCCACTTTAAAATGCACATTCTTATTGATGCTTGTGAGTCAGGGCCAATCATGTAATTTCTTTCCTTGAGCAACTCTAAAATATGTAATATTTAATGCCCATGCCCATTGAGCCTTTTTATGTTTCACCTTGACAATATAAATTATTATAATGACATAAATATTAAAGCCAACCTAACATGTAATCATCATTGACAAGAACACATTTCAACAACTACACATCTCAGTGCAATTTATTCCTTTCAAACCAAATTGACTAGCCTGATTTTTTATCACTTGATAAATATCATGAACCTATTATGATCTGAAAAGCTCTGTTCAAGCCTTTAAACTAAGTAGGCATTTGGGAGCTTTGATTTTTAGGCAGAATTCTGTAACAATTTAAAGAAAACTGTGACTAATGATGAAAAACCCATAATAAAAAAAGATTTCAGCCTAAGAAGCTAAGAAACCATAATAATGTCCTATAGGTTGCCCTAAAAAAAGGTCAGATGTCATTATTTTGTCTCACATCACCAGCAGGAATTCTGAACTATCAATTAGATAGTAAAAGCATAACTACCCCAAATTCAGATATGACACTAGTGATAGTTTAGGTATTGATAGATAGATAAGATAGATATAGATGGAGATAGATAGATAGATAGATAGATAGATAGATAGATAGATAGATAGATGAAATAGAGATAGATACACATATAGATACATAGATGACAGAAAGAAGTAAAGGATGAAAAATAAAGGAAAAGAAATGATGGAAGGAAGTTAGGGAGCAATGAGAGAAAAAAGAAAGAAGGAAGGAGGGAAAGAAGAAAGGAAGGGAAGAAAGAAAGAAGGAAGGAAGGCAGGAAGGAAGGAAGGAAGGAAGAAAGGAAGGAAGGAAGGAAGGAAGGAAGGAAGGAAGGAAGGAAGGAAGAGAGGAAGGAAGGAAGGAAGGAAGGAAGAGAGGAAGGAAGGAAGGAAGGGGGAAGAAATAAGGCAAGAAAAAAGAAAGAGATAATAAGATTTACTCTCAAGAAGCTTAATGCCAGGGAACATCTCCATCAGCTTTGGTTCTGAAGATCTGACCGCACGGAAAACCTTCCCCAAGGTATTGGAGCTTTCCAGTTCACCCATGTATGTGCGTAGATGGACACACAGAAGGCTTGCCCATGGGTGCCCACGTTCCAGAAGGATTACAAACACTGAGATGATAAAAATGGGCTCTGGATTCTCCAAATTCCTGTTAATTTATACTTCTCTATGGTGATTGTAGGGAACGATGAGTGATAAAGGTGAGGGGAGACTCTTGACAGCCCGGTTTTCTCATGAGAAGTTCTTTGAATGAAGTTGGAAAAGTCGCTTGTGTTCAGCATCTGGGTTAACAGCTGGATTCAGGGAAGGGGACAGGTGAGTGTTGGAGTCGGAATCCAGCTCCCTGGAGCAGAAAGGGCACAGTCCAGTAAGTGATCAGAAAAACAGAAGGCAGCCATGAGCCAACAGACAAGGAACAGCATTCTGTAGACGAGGTGGAAAATGTTAGATCCGGCCATTTCCGTCCACTCAGGATGCAAGATCTTCGCCTGGACCCTGCAAGGCCACAAGTCAATATGCGGGTCCTCCGAGCGAAGCCGGTGGTTCAGGGGCCAGAGGGCTGGCAGGGCACCGGCCTGGGTTTGCACCCGGTTTTCACATCAACACTCGCTGCCTTGGAATGATTCTGAAGGTCAGCAAACCAGGGAGGAGCGTTTGCCACACCAAGTTCGAGACAGGAAAAAGAAAAGTTTAGGCGCGGAGAAGCCTCCTGGAATAGATGTACAAGTTAGTAAAATATTTTTCAGGATCCAGCAAGGCTTTGGGCAGTGAGCTGTATCCTGTGCAAGCCTAAATATGTTCTTAATCTTGTTTTCTGGAGAAAAGATGTGTTTTCATCTACCTTGCTCAAAGCACACAGTGCCCCTGGGTCTAGGGGAGGTGCCCTCAAACCCAGCAAAGTCTTCACCCCAAGTGAGGAGCTACCTCCTCCACAGAAGCCGCGGTTTAGGAGGGCTGGCTGCTTGTGTCCGTTCCACCTGCCCTCGGAGCCTCCGTGGAGGAACGTGGAGAGGACTCTGGGGTTGGCTGCCGAGCCCTTGCGCTCGAGATTAACACTCTTAACAAAGAGGGAAGCAAACATCCGCGCTAACGGGTGGGTGGTAGAAACAAATTCCGAAATCCTTTGGAGTTGACTTTTTGTTTTTGTTTTCTGTAGTCCTTAAAATGTAACATATTTAATAACTAGAGAAAAAAGTTAAAGTTACGGAATGAGCATACATTGGCTCCGATTCTCTTGCACACATGAATTACCGTATTTATCTGCTGTAGGCAACACTGATATTTCAGCCAGTAGACGGCTGTGTCTTTTTTTCTTTTTCTTTTTCTTTTTTCCTCTTTTTTTTTTTTTTTTTTTTGAGAGAGAGAGTCACGCCCTGTCCCCCAGGCTGGAGTGAGTGGCCGGATCTCGGCTCACTGCGAGCTCCGCCCCCGGGTTCCCGCCATTCTCCTGCCTCAGCCTCCCGAGTAGCTGGGACCACAGGCGCCGCCACCGCGCCCAGCTGATTTTTTGTGTTTTTGGTAGAGACGGGGTTTCTCCTTGTTGGTCCGGCTGGTTTAAAACTCTCGACCTCAGGTGATCCGCCCCCCTCACCCTCCCAAAGTGCTGCGATTACAGGCCTGAGCCTCCGTGCCCGGCTGTGCTGGACACTTTCACGAAACATCTAGCGCTGCTTCCTCCTGCCCATTGTCCTAAAGTTACCTCGAGACTCCGGTCTAGATCTGGCAGGTGAACGCGTCCTTGTGTAAAAGTAAGGAAAGCTGACGACGCCAGGAGGGTGTGCACCCATCAGGAGGAACGAGAGGACCCAGCTCTTTTCACCCCATCACACCCCAGCCTTCCACTCGGCATAGGGTGTCCCGGCCTTCACCTCCTCACTGGGCTCTACCCACGCTCACAAACACGATGCCACCCTCCACAGGTCGGGAAAACTCTACCCATGCTTATGAAACAAAACAAAGGCTGCGTGAAGCCAGTGGCCGGTGCGTCTTTACAAGCCTGGAGGGCAGGACAGGGCTGCCGACTCCGCCAGTCACACAGCTTCGGTGAAGCAGGTTCTCATTTCAAACACGACTCGCCAGGCGCTTCCTCCACTCTCTTTAACTGAGTCATCTTGGGGCTTCATACTGTGTTTCATGCAGAACCAGTAATTCCACGGGAGGAGGAAGAACTCTGTGTTTTAGGATTTGAGATCCAGGTTTTCTGTGTAACGCTGAGTCAGTCTTTTAACCTCACATGTGGAAGTGAGTGTGGTTTCCTGGTGGATGCCATTCCATTGCCTGCCCAGCATCCCTTCCTTTCCTTCGAGGATCAAGCATCTCACTTTCAGCCCCTGTGGTCCGGGCTCCAGTCCTGGCCAACCGGAGTTCCACGTGGCCCCTGGCCACCAGAGTGGCGATGGACAGGTGACCCAGGCCCGATTCACGAGGGCCGCACCGTGCAGGTGCTTCTGCACGTCCCTAAGCCAGGTGTGCACAGAGCCGGGGGTTCACAGCCTGCAGTACTGGAGATCATGCTTGTTTCCACACAGGGAGAGCATCATCGAGAGTAAAGCAGTCGAGAGAAAATCAAGGAAAGAAATAGAGAGACAGAGACTATGTAGCTATTAGTTAGCCTCTGAATTCACCTCTGCCTGAAATTAGAAACTCCCAGATTCTTGTATAATTATGTAATTTCTATTTATTTGAACTGGGCTTTCTTTCATTTGTGATATGATTATCTGAGGCCTATTGCTAAAATTGATCTCCACCAAACAATGTAATTATGAATGTAAAAGGTCTTTATAAGCTCTCCAGTGCTGTGTGTAAGTGAGGGATAATTTTTCTGAGTGCAACACTCCTCCTGCATAAAATCGTAAGACCTACGCCAGAGGCTTGTGCCCTGCTGGTACCACAGAGCAACACAGTCCAGACCAGCACATAAACAAGTATTTTGTTTTCTTGTTCTTTAAAAAATATATATATATATTGTGATGCAAACCCTGTTGCAAACACTGACGGACAGATTTCCACGCTGCAAGGTCGTAACCACAGCTTCCAGGAGTGTCTTCCCACAGGTTTTTTGCGTGACTGACTCTTGCCAGTCTCACCTTTCATGTTGCTTCCTCTGAAAGTTCTCCATGGGGTCCACTTTTGAAGAGTCTCTCCCACATGCAATCGTTGTCATCTTCCTTAGTACATATGACTGCTGAACTTCCCCTGTTTATCTACTGATTTGTGTATCGTCTCCACCACACAAAAGCTCCATGAAAGCTGTAGCCTGGTCTCCCATCTTCACCATGGGGTACTTAGTGACCAGAATCATGCCTGGCACACAGTAGATGCTTAATAAATATCTGTGAAGTAAATGAATGACTTGTAGAAATGCGATTATCTCCTTGCATGGGGATTGTAGGGCTGAATCTAACTCTAATAATCAAGACCTGCTCCAATAGGTGCATGCCTTTGGATAGTAAAAATTGCATTATTATAGCTAAGACAAATATTCAGAACTAAAACTTTAGCACTTTTCTGATTTGTGAAAATCCTCTTTCTGCTCTAGTAACAGCCTTAGAAGTTCAGTATCCTGAAATGTGTATCGACACCTGAATAGCCTCCATGATAACACTTGATGTAGTAAACAGACACTGTGGAATTTTAATTCTAAATAGAATATAACAAAATATAAAATGTAACACTGCATATATTAATGTGTATTACTGATCATTTAGAGTATTATTATGTTGACGCCAGAGAAGCCTCCATACATAAAACCTTAAGTGACCAAGAGGCTAACCAGCCTGGAGGTGAAGATAAGCAGCCTGCATGTGAAGCTAACTAGCCTGGAGGTGAAGCTAACCAGCCTGGAGGTGAAGCTAAGCAGCCTGGAGATGAAGCTAACCAGCCTGGAGGTGAGGCTAACCAGCCTGGAGGTGAAGCTAACCAGCCTGGAGGTGAAGATAAGCAGCCTGCATGTGAAGCTAACCAGCCTGGAGGTGAAGCTAAGCAGCCTGGAGATGAAGCTAACCAGCCTGGAGGTGAAGATAACCAGCCTGGAGGTGAACCTAACCAGTCTGGAGTTGAAGATAACCAGCCTGGAGGTGAAGATAACCAGCCTGCAGGTGAAGGTAACCAGCCTGCAGGTGAAGGTAACCAGCCTGGAGTTGAAGATAACCAGCCTGGAGGTCCCCTCTTTGGTTCAAATACAATGGCTGTGGGTTCTCTGCTTGTTCCCTGCATGCTGTGGGGTTACCGTCGACTCCCTGGGATGGTTTTTAAGTGGCACAGGTCATCTTTCTCAGTATTGCAATGTTATTGGCACCGATCCTCTCCCAATGCTGTACACTCTAGTCCTTCCACACTCATTATACTTGGAGGCTAAAGGATACTTCAGCTCCTGTCAGAGCTAAAGAGGGAAAATGGAGACCCAAAAGAGTTCTCTTGGAATTTTAAGGTGGGTATTTTCCTGGAGATGTGGAGGACCTGTGTTCATGTCCTGTATGCCTCACTGAATATGTGAAACGAGAATTAAACTTTTTTGAACCCGTTTTCTCATTGGCAAAATGGGAATAATTATTTCTGTTAAAATTTGGAAGAGACAGGCCAGCTAGTGAAAGATATGCTTGGTAGAACTCAAATGTGGAATGGAGTCCTGTGCATCCTAACCCACGTAAGTTGAGCAAGCTCATTTTCTTGGCAAATACAACATGGTTCATGATTTGGTCCTCAGTTTTGCAAGCCCAGAAATCAGACAACAGCAGCAGGCAAATACATGATTTTAAAAAATCAGAGTAAAAAACTGGACTTCCCAAAACTAAATTCACAGGATGGATAAGCTAAGCTGATGATTGATTTATTTTCAAAATTTTAGCTTGTTCTTACATAAACGTCTACTTCATTGTCTCAAGTTTCCTGAGAAGCTTCAACTTGAACCAAAAAGGCTTTTTAGTGTGTGTGGAATGAGAGCAAAGAGAAGTGGGTATTCCTGGGGGACGGTTCACCAGATGCCCCAGCCAGATTCTCACCCTGAGCAGAATGCCCCATCCTCCAGCCCCTCACTGCCCACAGCAGAGCACACACGGTGGGGTGTGGCCTTCTCGGAGCTGTGTGCTCTGCTTGCCCGCCTTCTCCTTACGAGCTGCCACAGACACTCTCGGCTGGCTGAGACAATGCCCAATGCCAACCCTATCGTTCCTTGTCTCCTCCCAGTAGAGAGCTAATGCCTGCTTTCTCGTCCCTCTTGAAGCTGGGGATGGCTTTTTGGTAGTTCTGGTCAATAATAGACCAATGGAAGATTGCTGGACCCTTCAAGGGAAACCTCTGCTTTCCTGATAAAAGGGACAATTCCTGGGGCCATTCCTTCTCCCTTCTTCCTGCCTTTACTGGAGACATGAGACTGGGCTTGCAGCAGTGCCACCATTTTTGGGTGCAAGAAATCAAGCCAACACACTTAAGATGACAGAGTGGAAACTGAGACGGAACCTGGGTTTTGGTGGCGTTGCTGAGCCACGCTTAGCCCTGGACGGTCTGAACAGCTTGCCCTGAGAGACCATTACGCGGCTTTATTGTTTCGGCCACTGTCAGTTGAAATTCTGGGTTTTCTTTGTTTCCTAACACACATATTATTATCAGTGGTTAATCTATAGTTAGGAACCTGATACTTTGGGCCTAGGAGACATTGTGTCTTTTTATAACTTAGCGATTTGGTTTTACTCTCTCACAGCAGTTGCACTTCCTGTATTTCCCAGTTCTTAGGTAAGTCTGCACTGTCATGACGATGTACTGTCTGCAAGACCTACCTTAAAGGTTTATTGTGAAGATGAAATCACAGTTTTTGAAAGTGCCTTAAAAACTCTAAAGAGCTTTGGAAAAGCAAGACAGTCTTATTATTACTACCATCTATATCATCTTCTAATGCAAGAGGAATAAAAGGTAAAGGCATTCTCTTAATTTAGGGCATTTGTGGTGCTGTAAATTAAAGCAATGTTCTGTAACATTCATAACATTTGTTGCTATTTATCTTCCAAGATTTTTTGAAAGAAGTTGTGTATACCAATCACTAGCCACATTTCTTTTACCTTGTTTATATTTTGTCTTGTTTTTAGTAAATTTTATTGTGTATATTTGAGGTTTGAGACAGGATATTATGTGATACATATAGTAGTAAAATGGTTACTTTGGTGAAGCAAATTAACATATCTACCCTCACAGTTACTTTTGTGTGTGTAACAAAAGGAGCTAAAATCCACTTGACAAAAATCCCAAATGCCATGCAATTGTATTAACTGCAATCCTCACGTTGTCCACTGGAACTCTACTCTCGTTCATCCGACACATCGGTTCATCCTCCGTATCTGCCACTTTGTGTCCTTAGACCTACATCTCCCCATTTCCTTTCTCTTCAACTTCTCATGCTGGTAACCATGGTTTTATTGTCTCTCTCTGCATATTTGACCTTTTTGATTCATTGTTTCATAGATTTCACATATAACTGAGACCACACAGTATTTTCCTTCTGTGTCTGGCTTATTTCCTTTAGCAGCATGTCCTCCAGTTCCATCCATGTTGTGGGAATGGCACAATCTCCGTTTTTCAGGCCAAATGGTATTCCATTGTACACACGGGCCACATCTAAATTAAAGCAATGTTCTGTAACATTCATAACATTTGTTGCTATTTATCTTCCAAGATTTTTTGAAAGAAGTTACCAATCACTAGCCACATTTCTTTTACCTTGTTTATATTTTTGTCTTGTTTTTAGTAAATTTTATTGTGTATATTTGAGGTTTGAGACAGGATATTATGTGATACATATAGTAGTAAAATGGTTACTTTGGTGAAGCAAATTAACATATCTACCCTCACAGTTACTTTTGTGTGTGTAACAAAAGGAGCTAAAATCCACTTGACAAAAATCCCAAATACCATGCAATTGTATTAACTGCAATCCTCACGTTGTCCACTGGAACTCTACTCTCGTTCATCCGACACATCGGTTCATCCTCCGTATCTGCCACTTTGTGTCCTTAGACCTACATCTCCCCATTTCCTTTCTCTTCAACTTCTCATGCTGGTAACCATGGTTTTATTGTCTCTCTCTGCATATTTGACCTTTTTGATTCATTGTTTCATAGATTTCACATATAACTGAGACCACACAGTATTTTCCTTCTGTGTCTGGCTTATTTCCTTTAGCAGCATGTCCTCCAGTTCCATCCATGTTGTGGGAATGGCACAATCTCCGTTTTTCAGGCCAAATGGTATTCCATTGTACACACGGGCCACATCTTCTTTACCCATTGGTCCATCAACACACACTTAGGTTGTTTCTGTGTCTCGACTCTTGCAAATGATGCTGCAATGAAGATGGAAGTGCAGGCATCTTTACAGGAGGGTGAGCTCATCTCCTTTGCCTGGAGACTCAGAAGAGGGATTGCTGGATGGTATGGTAACCTCCACAGTGCTTTCCATAAGAGCTGCACCAATCTACATTCCCACCAAAACTCTGCCAGGCTTCCTTTTCTCCACACTCTTGCCAGCACTCATTAGCTCTTGCCTTTTTGATAACAACCATGCTTACGGGTGTGAGGTGGTATCTCATTGTGGTTTTAATTTTCATTTTCCTGATGATTAATGATATTGACCCCCTTTTCATATACCTGTGGACTGTTTTTATGTCTCTAGAGAACCCAGTTTTTGCCCAATTTTTAATCATGTTATTTGTTTTTCTGCTATTGGGTTGTAAGAGTTATTTTTTAAATTTAGGATATTAACACGTTATCAGATATGCAGTTTGCAAATATCTTCTACACCTCTGTCGTTTGCCTCTTGGCTTTGTTGATTGCTTCCTTTGCTGTGAAGAACAGTTTTAGTTTGATGCAGCCCATTTGTTTGTTTTTGCTGTTGTAGCCTGGGCTTTAAGTGAGATGTACAAAAAAATCATTGCCACTTTCCCCTGCATTCTCTTCTAGGAGTTTTATAATTTCTGGTCTTCCGTTTAGGTCTGATACTCATTTTGAGTTGATTTTTGTGAGTGGAGTAAGATAAGCATCCAGTTTTATTCATTTCCATGTGGAAATACAGTTTTTCCAACACCTTTTTTTTTTTTTTTTTTTTTTTTGAGACAGAGTCTCACTGTGTCGCCCAGGCTGGAGAGCAGTGGCACAATGTCAGCTCACTGAAACCTCTGACTCCTGGGTTCAAGTAGTTCTCCTGCCTCAGCCTCCCTATTAGCTGGAACTACAGGTGCCTGCCACCATGCACGGCTAATTTTTGTATTTTTTTTTAGTAGAGACTGGGTTTCATTAGTTGGCCAGGTTGGTCTGGAACTCCTGACCTTTTGATCTGCCTGCTTCAGGCTCCCAAAGTGTTAGGATTGCAGGCTTGAGCCACCGTGCCTGGCCTTCCAGCACCATATTTTGAAACACCTGTTCTTCCCTCATTGTGTCCTCTTGGTGCTCCTGTCAAAAATTAGCTGACTATATGTGTTTGGATTTGTTTCTCGGCTCTGTATTCTGTTCCATTGGCCTATATGTCTGTTTTTACACTAATACCATATGGCTTTGATTGCTATAGCTTAGTAATATACTTTTAAATAGGGTTGTGTGATAACTGCCTTTCTTTCTCAGTATTGCTTTGGCTATTCAGGGGTTTTTGTGGTTCTGTATAAATTTTAAGGTTGCTTTTGCTATTTCTGTGAGGAATACCATTGAGATTTTGATAAGGATTTTATTAATCCATATTGCTTTGGGCAGTATACACATTTTAACAATATCAACTATTCTGAGAAATAAACATTAGATATCTCTCCATTTATTTGTATCTTCTTCAATCTATGTTATTAATGTTTTGTATTTTTTAGCCTACAGGTTTTTACCTCCTTGGTTAAATTTATTCCAACATTTTGTTTTCAATGTTATCATAAATGTAATTGTTTTCTTGATTTCTTTTTCAGCTAAGTTGTTATTTGTATATGGAAATGCTATTGATATTTAGAGTTGCTTCAGCGTCCTGGTGCTGCTGCACTGTGGAGCCCGTGCTGTCCCTTAGCCAAGATGCCTGAGGGAACGCAGACCCAAGACCAACCGACAGCGGAGGAGGAGGTTGAGACATTCACCTTTCCGGCAGAAATTGCCCAGCTGATGTCATTGATCATCAATACTTTCCACTTGGACAAAGAGATCTTTCTGAGCGAGCTCATTTCAAATTTATCAGATGCATTGGACAAAATCCGGAATGAGAGCTTGACAGATCCCAGTAAATTAGACTCTGGGAAAGAGCTGCATATTAACCTTATACCAAACAAACAAGATCGAAGACTCACTATTGTGGATACTGGAATTGGAATGACCAAGGCTGACTTGATCGATAATTTTGGAAATATCACCAACTCTGGGACCAAACTGTTCATGGAAGCTTTGCAGGCTGCTGCATGTATCTCTAAGATTGGCCAGTTCAGTGCTCATTTTTATTCTGCTTATTTGGTTTCTGAGAAAGTAACAGTGATCACCAAACATAACGATGATGAGCAGTACGGCTGGGAGTCCTCAGCAGGGGGATCATTCACAGTGAGGACAGACACAGGTGAACCTATGGGTCATGGAACAAAGGTTATCCTACAACTAAAAGAAGACCAAACTGAGTATTTGGAGGAACGAAGAAGAAAGGAGGTTGTGAAGAAACATTCTCAGTTTATTGGATATCCCATCACTCTTTTTGTGGAGAAGAAACATGATAAAGAAGTCAGCGATGATGAGGCTGAAGAAAAGGAAGATAAAGAAGAAGAAAAAGGAAAAGAAGAGAAAGAGTCCAAAGACAAACCTGAAATTGAAGATGCTGGTTCTGATGAAGGAGAAGAAGAAAAGAAGGATGGTGACAAGAAGAAGAAGAAGAAGAAGATTAAGGAAAAGTACATCGATCAAGAAGAACTCAACAAAACAAAGTCTATCTGGATCAGATATCCTGATGACATTACTAACTAGGAATACAGAGAATTCTATAAGAGCTTGACCAATGACTGGGAAGATTACTTGGCTGTGAAGCATTTTTCAGTTGAAGGACAGTTGGAATTCAGAGCCCTTCTATTTGTCCCACGACGTGCTCCTTTTGAGCTGTTGGAAACTGAAAGAAAAAAAAAACAACGTCAATTTGTATGCATGCAGAGTTCTCATCATGGATAACTGTGAGGAGCTAATCCCTGAATATCTGAACTTCATCAGAGGGGTGGTAGACTCGGAGGATCTCCTTCTAAATATTTCCTGTGAGATGTTGCAATGAAGCAAAAATCTGAAAGTTATCAGGAAGAATTTGGTCAAAAAATGCTTAGAACTCTTTACTGAACTGGCAGACGATAAAGAGAGCTACAAGAAGTTCAATGAGCAGTTATCTAAAAACATAAAGCTTGGAATACACGGAGACTCTCAAAATCAGAAGAAGTTTTCAGAGCTGCTAAGATACTACACATCTGCCTCTGGTGATGAGATGGTTTATCTCCAGGACTACTACACCAGAATGAAGGAAAACCAGAACCATATCTATTATACCACAGGTGAGACCAAGGACCACATAGCTAATTCAGCCTTTGTGGAATGTCTTTGTAAACATGGTTTGGAAGTGATCTATATGATCGAGACAAATGATGAGTACTGTGTCCAGCAGCTGAAGGAATTTGAGGGCAAGGCTTTAGTGTCAGTCACCAAAGAGGGCTTGGAACTTCCAGAGGATGAAGAAGAGAAAAAGAAACAGAAGAGGTAAAAAACAAACAAACAAACAAAAACACACAAAGTTTGAGAACCTCTGCAAAATCGGGAAAGACATATTGGAGAAAAGAGTTGAAAAGGTGGTTGTGTCAAAGTTATTGGTGACGTCTCCATGTTGTATTGTCACAAGCACATATGGCTGGACAGCAAACATGGAGAGAATCATGAAAGCTCAAACCCTAAGAGACAACTCAACAATGGGTTACATGGCAGCAAAGAAACACCTGGAGATAAACCCCGACCATTCCTTTATTGAGACCTTAAGGCAAAAGGCAGAGGCTGATAAGAACAACAAGTCTGTGAAGGATCTGGTCATCTTGCTTCATGAAACTGTGCTCTTGTCTTCCGACTTCAGTCGGGAAGATCCCCAGACAGGCTAACAGGATCTACAGGATGAACAAACTTGGTCTGGTATTGATGAAGATGACCCTACTGCTGATGATACCAGTGCAGCTGCAACTGAAGAAATGCCGCCCCTCAAAGGAGATGACGACACAGCACGCATGGAAAAGCAGAACAACCTCCAGCTGATGGATGACTTCCCTGTTCAGTACTCTACAGTTCCTCTGAGAATATACTTTCAAGGATGTTTTTCTTTATTTTTGTTAACATTAAATAGTCCGTATGGCATGACAACAACTACTTCAAGGGGAATATAAGATTTCTGTCTACTTCTAAGTGATGCTGTGATACCTTACGCACTAAAGCAGAGCTAGCAATGTTTTCTTAGTTTCACATTGGCTTATTTTAACAGATGTGTTGTAAGATGTATGTAACATGATGTTAACTTTGTGGTCTAAAGTGTTTAGCTATCAAGCCAGATTCCTTAGTAGACCAAATCTTGTTATCGAAGTGTTCCTGAGCTATACCTTGATGTTTAGAAGAAAAATATTTGTTACATCTTGTAGCATCTACTTTTTGAACTTTTCATCCCCTGTAGTTGCCAATTCTGCATGTACTAGTCCCCTAGAAACAGCTTAAACTGAAGCCACTTGATGGAAGGAACTCTCCCTGGGGCTTGTTTTCCAAAGAAAAGTATTGTTTGGAGGAGCAAAGTTATAAGCCAACCTGAGCATATCATACAGTTGTTTAAAAATAACCCAGAGCCAGTCTCGTGGATGGAAGTGTAGTGCTTGAGTCACATTCTGCTCAAAGTTGTAACAAATACAAATGAGTCAAAAAGAAAAGAAAAAAAAAAAAAAAAATGCTACTGATATTTGTATGTTAATTTTGTATTCTGCAACTTTACTGAATTCAGGTATTTGTTCTCACAGTTTTTTCTGGAATCTTTGGGGTTTTCTACCATAGAATCATGCCATCTGCAATCAGAGATGATGTTACATCTTCCTTTTCAGTTTGGATGTCTTTTATTTATTTTTCCCTTTTGATTGCTTTTGCTGGTGCTTCTAGTACTATGTAGAAGGCATGTGGTGAGAGTGGGCAGCCCTCTCTTGTACCGGATTTTAGTGCAAAGAAGTTCAGTTCTTCCCTGTTGATTATGATATTAGCTGTAGGTTTCCCATAAATGGCCTTTATTATGTTGAGAAACTTTCCTTCTATATGTAAACAATTAAGAGTTTTTATTGAGAAAGATTGCAAAATGTTGTCAACCTTGTTTATGCTTTAAAATGTTTTAACATGAGTAATTATTTAAGTAAGGGAAAAGAAGGCCTGTCAGGGTGACCAGCTGTCCGTGTTGGCCTGGCCCCATCCTGGTGTTTGCACTGAATCTCATGTATCCTGGGGAAATTCCTAAATCCCAGGCAGCACAAGTGGTTAAACCATCACTCTACCAATTGTATTAGCTTTAAATCTTTTAGGTTGCATTGGCTTTAGCTGTCTCTAATGTTAAAGGTCTTGTATTTCATCTGTTAATCCACATAACAAACATCAGCCGAGTCAACCCACCAATGTGTCCACCTCCATGAGCAAAGATAAGAAGAAGGCTCATCTGAGAGCTCACAATCCTCATGGGCAGAGCTGACCTTGGCACATAATTACATCATTATCACACCATGTCAGACTGACAGAAGCCAATGTGGTCAGCATCTGTGGGGTTCTTTACAAATATCTGTTGCTTTCAGCAATGAGAGGCTAGTTGGAACCTCTTAAATTAGGTAAAAAGTTATAATAAAGGCAAGTTGCAGACTAAGTCTACCACAAATTCCAACATTTAGAAGCATAAATGTCTCAACACAGTCATGCAACCTATGTATTTTTTAATATAATGATCTCCTGTACTCTACTGTAAACACCCTGACAAGCATTTCACACAAAAGGTTATTGTAGGAAAAGTACAATCACATTCTAATGTTGGGATCCACTAACCTCTGAGTTAGATTAGACAGAGCAATCCTGCCTAAGAGTAGGGCAAAAAGACCCAATAGCTACAAAGAACTTGGATGCAACATTATAGGTGTGATCTTGCTAGGTTTCCAGATTCTGCTCACACAGGAATGTCAGGTTCCATGAAATTTTTTCAGACAATTATATATATTGAGAACTATTTATTTTATCAAGAAAAAAGGTGAACTATTTCTAGTGTTCTTTATGCTAATTAACAAACTTTCTGCTGTGTATCTAGATGAGACTTGTCCTACTTGTCATAGATGTATCTAGAGTGGAAAGTCTTTGTTAACATACTTCAGATGCAAACTAGTAATTTCTAGAATAAGAATTAAACTTAATTTACACATGTAGAAGGTGAAGGCATTTTAAAATAAATTATCTTGCAACAAATATAAGAAATAATTAGTGGTTTTTCTTTTAAAATGTAGAGAAAATCTCTCTGACAAAACAAAATACTTAGGCACTTCAAGGACTTGTCAAAGTGACCTGTGAACCAAATCTGAAGGATGAATACGAATTTGTAAACTTAAGGGAGGAAAAGTGATATTTGGTGGAAGACAGAGTCCTGCGCAAGGTATCTCCACAAAAGGTCTTACTACTTCAGGAAACTTCAAGAAGTGACTGAAAGCGCTGAGTCTCAGGAACAAGGAGAAATGTGTCTGAAATGGATATTTGAGAAGCCAAGAGGGTGGCAGGATCTGGAAGCCACACTAAGTAGTTTGGACTTTCTGCTTAAGTATTGAGATGATAGGGGCACTTTTTTTTTAGGCAGCACAGTGGCTTATTGCTCAGGTAGCAATCAGAAGAATGGATTGAAGAGAGTAAAGTGTCAGGGAAACAAACCAGAAGCAAGATGTGACGTAGACTTGGAGTCAGGCTTCAGAATGTATTCATTCATTCAACAACCAATATCATATGAACTGAGCACCTACCAGGCACTCTACAGCAAAGCAGACCCAGGAGATACAGCGCTGAGAATACAGCCAGGCTCTCAAACTAGGCGTGGTAGCCTGCACCTGTGGCAGGAGGATTGCCCGAGCCCAGGGGCTCCAGGCTGCACTGAGCTATGTTTGTGTCGCTGCACTCCAGTCAGGGTGGCAGAGTGAGACCTGGTCTATGAGTAAATAAATAATAATAATAAATATCAGTCCTCATGGACAGGGTGAGCACATCCCAGTTTGGCAGAGTCCGTTGTTTAACATAACTTTCAAAGGATCCAAGAATATCTCAAAAATGATGTGCCCATCCTGCTCTTTGCCTCACTCATTTCAGGAGACAGGACAGTCACTCAGCAAACAAATGAAGCCTGTTAGCAAAGGATGTATAATGGGGACATGGGGTCTGAAGAGAAAATGAGGTAGGAATGGAGACTGGAGTGTGTGCATGTGTGTGAGTGTGTTTGTCTGTGTGTGAATTTTAACACAATAAACGCTGGAGGGAGAAAGCCATGGAGCCACCTGAGGGAAGGAGTTCCCGACCTAGGAGATGCAAAGCATAGAGCCTCTGAGAGGAAGCCTGTGAAGAACAGTGAGGAGACCTGGGCAGCTGGAGCAGAGTGAGCGAATGGGCGTGGGACCACTGTAGAAACACAGGTTGCCTGGAAAAAAGAGGGGCTACCACCGGGCAATTTTGAGTAAAGGCAACATTGTCTTAACTAACTTTACAAAATATCTGAGTTTTGTGTTGACAAAAGTCATAACTACTTTAAAATAAGCAATGACTTTCTCCAAGCTATTTTACTTAGATTCAAGCTGCTGTGAGCCAGTGGGTAGTAGTTAAGATTAATACACAAATAACACATTTTAAACTGCAGGAGTGAATTACATTTCTGGGGCTGCTAAAACCATTGCAACTTTTTAGATGCCCATGAATGTGACATTTCACTGGCATTATATTATTTTAACTTTACAATCTGCTTGCCAAAGACAGGTCATTCCTTCCACCTTACAATGAGGAAACTGAGTCCTAGAAAGCTTAAGAACAGTTGGCCCACATGCAGAAAACTGACCCTGGACCCCTTCCTTACACTTTAGACAAAAATTAACTCAAGATGGATTAAAGACTTAAACATAAAATTCCAATCCATAAAAACCCTAGAATAAAACCTATGGAATACCATTCAGGGCACAGGTGTGGGCAAAGCCTTCATGACTAAAACACCAAAAACAATGGCAACAAAAGCCAAATTGACAAACGGGATCTAATTAAACTAAAGAGCTTCTGCACAACAACAACAAAAAACTATCATCAGAGTGAACAGGCAACCTACAGAATGGGAGAAAAGTTTTGCAATCTACCCATCTGACAAAGGTCTAATATCCAAAATCTACAAGGAGCTTAAACAAATGTACAAGAAAAAAACAAACAACCCCATCAAAAAGTGAGCAAAGTGTATGAACAGACACTTTTCAAAAGAAGACATTTATGTGGCCAACAAACATATGAAAAAAGCTCAACAACACTGATCATTAGAGAAAGTAAATCGAAACCACAGTGAGAGCCATTTCACACCAGTCAGAATGGTGATTATTAAAAAAATCAAGAAACAATAGATGCTGGCGAGACTGTGGAGAAATAGGAACGCCTTTACTCCGTAGACAAGAATGTAAATTAGTTGAACCATTGTGGAAGACAGTGTGATGTGTCCTCAAGCATCTAGAACCAGAAATGCCATCCGACCCAGCCATCCCATTACTGGGAATATACTCACAGGATTATAAATCATTCTACTATAAAGACACATGCACATGTATGTTTATTGCAGCACTGTTCACAATAGCAAAGACATGGAACCAACCAAAATGCCCATCAATGATAGACTGGATAAAGAAAATGTGGTACATATACACCATGGAATACTATGCAGCCATAAAAAAGAATGAGTTCATGTCCTTTGCAGGGACATGGATGAAGATGGAAGTCTTCATCCTCAGCAAACTGACACAGGAAGAGAAAACCAAACACCGCATGTTCTCACTCACAAGTGGGAGTTGAACAATGAGAACACATGGACACAGGGAGGGGAGCATCACACATCAGGGTCATTCAGGGGGTGGGAGGTGAGGGGAGGGAGAGCATTAGGACAAACAGCTAAGGTATGTGGGGCTTAAAACCTAGATGACGGGTTGATAAGTGCAGCAAACCACATGGTACGTGTATACTTACATAATAAACCTGCACGTTCTGCTCTTATATCCTGGAAATTAAAGTCAAATTAAAAAAAATAAAAAGAAAAGGAGTTCAGGTTCAGACAAGTAAACAGAGAAAAGGGCAGATTTCTGAGAGCTAAGGGGAGTATGGATTGAAAATGGAGGCTATAGGACAGAATGCTTATTTGAAAGGATTGGCAGTGCAAGAAGAAAGAAAGAGGACTTCATATCATGTGCTAAGCTTAATGAATCTGGGGGAACTTTTTCAGCCTATTATTTTAATCTTAATAATAAAATCCTTTTTAAAAGCACCGCTATGCTATAATCTGAATTAAGCTACACTGTCGGTCAAATCCTGTCTGGTCCCCTGTGTGCATGGCATTATACAGGACCCTGGTCTTAAAACACCAAAGAAAAACCACATGAGTGTTGGCTCTGTCCACCCCATTCCTATCTGTGTTATTATGGGATTGAATTGTAATTTGAATTTATAAAATTAATGTTGTTTTCATACTTTAATACATTTATTACCTGAAATAAATTACATTTCTCTTAAAAAAACAAAACAAAACAAAACAAAACAAAAGACAGGTGGCCCTTGAATAAGATGGGTTTAAACTATGTGGGTCAAGCTTTTTCAATGAAACATGGATCAGAAAATGCAGTATTCAGGGCATGTGAAACCCACATGTAAGGAGGGCAAGCTGTTAATTTATGTGAGTTCTGTAGGGCTGACCCAGTGCTGGAACCAGTCCCCCAGGTGCACCGAGGGACAGCTGTAAGTTGAAGACACACAGCTAATAAAAGGCAGAGTGTAGACTTAAAACCTGGTTTTCTAGCTAATACAGTCCATGCTTTTACACTACCTAAAGCTGGCTATTATGAAACAATAATAATGCTAATTATTACAGTAATAATCCCACATAATAACAAAATACAGTCATAATAAATTTGTTTTTTCCTTCTTAATTGGGACAATTTTATTTTACAAAGGAAGATCACCAGCACTTTCTTATTTCTAGCAGTGTTCAAGTACAAATATTTCCAAATAGTGTAGAATGATTCGTACAATACTAGTAACCCTACAGTGTAAGAGTTTTTGACTTTACAATGGTGCATAGGTGATGCACGTTCAGTAAACACCGCATTTTGAACTGTGCTCTTTGCCTGGGCTAGCAGCATGTGGCAGGAAGACCCTCAGGATGCACATCAGGGGCAGCCAGTCCCAGCTTCCAGGAAGCCGGGGGATCCAAGGGCATCAACCAACACTGCACCCCACAGTGCGCTGAGTTCATGAATGACATGAGATATGCAACACTTTTTTATAAAAAGCTTCATATTAGATGATTCTGCTAATCACAGGCCAGAGTAAGTGTTCTGGGCGTATGTAAGGTGGGCGAGACCTGTGATGTTCGGTAGGTGAGGTATATTAAGTACACTTTCCACTTATGATGTCAGGATGTAACCCTATCATTATGTCAAGGAGGAGCATCTGTACTAGAACTACTACTAGTAAACTACTAGCAAAATGTGAGTTGTGTTTGCTGCTTTGGAAGCGGTTCCCTCTTAGCAAGCGCAGCATAGTGGAAGCAAATGCGGATAATTTGGGGAGGATGCAGCTGTTCAGCCTCCCCCGGCTCAGCCATCTTCTTGCCACTGGATTTGCCACTCACTAAATCAGACTTGGAAATAAGATCGTTTGTCACCGGAAAACTTTCAATTATCTTCCTCAGGCTGGACTCTGTTCTTGCAAAACTGAATGAATCATCCACGTTTTGTCTTCTCACCATGGGCGCAGGTGATCTCATCCACGCTAAAAAAGAAGCCGTCTTTGCTTTGTAGGTTCTGTATATTAGCCCTTTGTCAGATGAACAGATTGCAAAAATTTTCTCCCATTCTGTAGGTTGCCTGTTTACTCTGATGGTAGTTTCCTTTGCTGTGCAGAAGCTCTTCAGTTTAATTAGATCTCATTTGTCTATTTTCGCTTTTGTTGCCATTGCTTTTGGTGTTTTAGTCGTGAAGTCCTTGCCCATGCCTATGTCCTGAGTAGTATTGCCTAGGTTTTCTTCTAGGGTTTTTATGGTTTTAGGTCTAACAGTTAAGTCTCTAATCCATCTTGAATTAATTTTCTATAAGGTGTAAGGAAGGGATCCAGTTTCAGCTTTCTACTTATGGCTAGCCAGTTTTCCCAGCACCGTTTATTAAATAGGGAATCCTTTCCCCATTTCTTGTTTTTGTCAAGTTTGTCACTCATAGGTGGGAACTGAACAATGGGAACACTTGGACACAGGAAGGGGATCATCACACACCGGGGCCTGTCCTGGGGTGAGGGGAGGTAGGAGGGATTGCATTAGGAGATATACCTAATGTAAATGATGAGTTAATGGGTGCAGCACACCAACATGGCACATGTATACATATGTAACAAACCTGCACATTGTGCACATGTGCCCTAGAACTTAAAGTATAGTAAAAAAATAAATTTTAAAAAATAAAAAAATAAAAAAAAAAAAGCCCTCACTTCTTTGAAACTACAGACCTCTTGAGTCTGCAGAGTGTGCTGCCTTCTCACTGCCAGGCAGGGCAGTGGTTTTCAGAATCCGAAGTCACTTCACTGCTTCCAGTTTGCCTCAGTGGTGAAGCATTCTGGGAAGATGTTCACAGGGGATGGGAGGCAGGTGAAGGGGATCAAACATACTCAAAACACAGCCCATGGCTTCCTTCAAGGCTGTGGCTTGAGGTACACTTTTAGGAAAGTGAGAACAGAAACCAGAGTCCCTGAAGGATGGGTTCCAAATACTCTAATATCTTTCACATTACTCAAGCTGCCAATCAACTCACATCTTAGAATGTCATTTGAAAAACAGAAATCGCAGTGTTTGGAAGCCAAAGACATTGGCTTCCAAATAATTTAACATGAGAAGTATACTCATGTAGCTTTAGAACTAGAAAGACCATGAGAGTCTCTCAACTGATACCCACTGTGGTACCAATGAGAAATCTAAGAACATTTAAATGAAGCTTGTTTATACTAAAGGGTTTTTGGTTTTTGCTGTGGTTGTTTTCAATTGCATGTTTGCGTGTCCTAATTTACTTATAAAGTATTATGTCTTTGTTTCTATAATGAGTAAAATGGAATTTTTATATTAAAATTTAAGGTAAATCGAGTACTGGGATTCCCTTTAAGTCGTGTGTATAGGAAGTAATGTTTGGCTCATCCATTGTGAAAAAGCAGACTTTGGCTTGATGACAGTGAGGCGTTGTGTACGTGCCACACACGCCAGGAGAAGAGTGTGAATCTGTCATCCCAAGCAGTGAGGAAAGTGAACCCATCGGCAGTGGTAGGAAAAAGCAGTCACTGGCCCAAAAAAGCAGGGAGAACTATGTCAAAAATAAATCAAGTGCCAGCCTTAAGTTCAGTGTCGCTAAAACTCTCTCGCCACATTTCTGGTTAATGTTTTTGTGTCTCAAAAAATAGTCACCTTTGGTATAGTGTCTTTTCTCATGGGAACAATGCTTTGCATTCATGAAAGTACCTCTTTCAAAACCTCTACATTACAAATATCTTCTTATTAATCTTGTGTGCTGTACAGGTAGCTCCTGCCTCCTTGCTGGGTCCAAAATTTTATATATCTATATATATATACACACATATATATATATAAATTTTTTTTTTTTTTGAGATGGAGTCTTGCTGTCTCGCTCAGGATGGAGGGAAGTGACGCGATCTCAGCTCACTACAACGTCTGCCTCCTGGGTTTGATTCTCCCACCTCAGCCTCCTGAATAGCTGGGACTACAGGCACTTGCCACCACGCCCGACTAATTTTTGTATTTTTGGTAGAGACAGGATTTCCCCATGTTGGCCAGGCTGGTCTCCATCTCCTGACCTTAGGTGACCCACCTTCCTCAGCCTCCCAGCATGCTGGGATTACAGGCACGAGCCACTGTGCCTGGGCCCCCATGCAAATCTGGACTGAATGAGGAAGCCCAAGCCCCTTTGCACTGTGTCTTCCATGTTGGTTTTCTACTCTTCTCCCCTCACCCCTCCCTCTGCGGATCCCATCTACTGCAGCGACTGTTCCCAGTCAACCTGTGTCTCCACTGCTGACCCTCACCGGTGTAGGTGGGCTGTGGTGATTAGAGCTAATGAGAAGTTTGGGAAGACTGACATTCACTTCCGATTTCAGTGCCAAATTAATGTCTCCTGCAGATACACACTCCAGAAATCTCAGGCCCTGAACTTTCTTCCACATCATTTTCTCTCCCCTTTGTTTCCATTCCAGCCATGCAGGAAGCAGGGTCTGCCCTGGCACACCGCGACATGCTGTCCACGCCTGCTCGTTCCTCCCTGCCTGTGTTCCGGGAGGCTCCTGTGGTTCCTCCCTGCCTGTGTTCCGGGAGGCTCCTGTGGTTCCTCCCTGCCTGTGTTCCGGGAGGCTCCTGTGGTTCCTCCCTGCCTGTGTTCCGGGAGGCTCCTGTGGTTCCTCCCTGCCTGTGTTCCGGGAGGCTCCTGTGGTTCCTCTCTGCCTGTGTTCCGGGAGGCTCCTGTGGTTCCTCCCTGCCTGTGTTCCGAGAAGCTCCTGTGCACCGTTAAACTCTTCTAGGTGTGCTGTTCCTCCCTGCCTGTGTTCCGGGAGGCTCCTGTGGTTCCTCCCTGCCTGTGTTCCGGGAGGCTCCTGTGGTTCCTCCCTGCCTGTGTTCCGGGAGGCTCCTGTGGTTCCTCCCTGCCTGTGTTCCGGGAGGCTCCTGTGGTTCCTCTCTGCCTGTGTTCCGGGAGGCTCCTGTGCACTGTTAAACTCTTCTAGGTAGGCTGTTCCGGCCCTTCCAGTTGTTGGTGTTTTCTGTCTACATCCTCTCAGTCCTCTAGAAATAGACACTTTTGTGATACTCACAGGTTCCTCATGGAGTGTACAGGTAAGTACTGGTGAGTACATTCACACTGTTGTAAAATCAATCTCCACAAGTTTTCATCTGGAAAACTGAAATGCTATACTCTTTAAACAACTCTCCCACCTTCCCCTCCCCCAGGCCCTGGGAGCCACTGTTCTCAGTGAAGACTTTCTGTCTCCGTGAAGCTGACTACTCTAAGTACCTCCTATAGGTAGAATCATAACCTACTTATCTTCTGTGACTGGCTTATTTCACTTAGCATAATGTCCTCAAAGTTCACCCATGCTATGGTATGCATTAGAATTTTCTTCCTTCTTAAGGCTGAATAATATTGCAGTGCATGAGTATACCACGTTTTCTTTATCCAGTCATTCATTGATGGCCACGTAGATTGTTTCCACCTTGTGACTATTGTGAATAATTCTGCTCTGAACACGAATGTGCAAATATCTCTTCCACACCCTGCTTTCATTTCTTTGGGGTATATATCCAGAAGTGAAATTTCTGCATCATATGGTAATTCCAGTTTTAATTTTTCAAGGAATCATCATAATGTTTCCATAGCCATTGAGTCATTTTCAATTCCCACCAGCAGCATACAAGGATTTCCGTTTTTCCATTTTTCTCCCACACCCGTTAGTTTCGGGTTTTTGGTTTTCTTTTCAGTAGTCGTTATTCTAACGGATAGGATAAAATGTCATGTGTTATTTTAGTTGTCTGTTGTCTGACACTGTCTTCCTTCTGCAGAGAAGAACGCCTTTGCCACTGAACTCACTCATCTTTATGTCGCTACTGTCTCATTACATGCCTGGAACATAGTATGTCCTCAAAAGCAGCTGTTCAAAGAATAAATGTTGCCACGGGTAAAAATGGATATGAAATTGCAAAAGAGCTTTAAGCTTCTTCAGCAAAGGAAAGGCAGGTGACCCACCAAATCATTTTCTCCAGCGGGCCAAGGGGTAGAGAATCACGGCTGGGAGCTTCAGGTGGCAGTGGTGAAAAGAAGAGCAGGCAGACCGGCCACCATGGCCCTTTTGAGGAAAAATGGAGGGTGGGAATACAACCAAGGCTGACCCAGGACCAAGAGAGAGCCTCGAGGTTTTTCTTAGAGGAAAATCCTGCCTGCCATAACCCTGAGTCCCTAAGTTCCAGGCCTCTCCATCTCCACTTACCTGGGCACACTTCAGGATCTCCCCGCTCTAGCCATGGGTGCCATTGGGTACGTAGCATGGGGCTGCTTCTGTGGTCCGGACACCCAACGTCAGAACACAACTGCACAATTCCCTTTAATTAGGCTTTTGTTATCCAAACAGTCTTGGAAAATAGCCCACTGGCAAATTGGAGAATGCCATCATCCTTATCACAGTTTTATTTATCACAACACCAATATTCATAAAAAGATAAATAATGTTGCAAGATCAAAGAGTATATCCCTAAGCTCCTGGCTCCACGCTACTATGGAGGTCGCCCTTGTGACCTTTATCAGCAACTTAAGGAGATATTTCGCATATTTCATTGTCAAGGTGTAAATATATTCCTTTTCTGCAGCTAATTTTTCTAAGGAAGCCTAGTTCCTCACTTTCTATTTCTTCTCTTTTTATCTCCTGGAGTATGGGCAGGTCTGGAACTTCCTGTTACTCAATGTTGTGCACTTTTAAACCACCGGCCTTCCTATTCAGTATATTCTTTAAGTAATTACAAGTCCCTTTTATAATAAACTCTTCCCAACTTGTTACCAGTCTACATTTTTATCTTCGTTTGGTTCTGCTTTCAAATTGTTTCAGCAATGCTAATAATAAAGAGAAAGATAAGGTCGGCTGGCTTTTCTTCCTCACTCACAGTAGCTCAGAAAATGAACTGCAGGATTCTCCCTTCCTATTTGTGCAGGTAATGATGTATTCATTGTGGCAAAGTCTTCACAGATAATAAAAATTACATGATTTGCAGATGTGCTAATTATCTCAAACTGATCAAGAAAAAAATTCCGAATTGGCTTCCAACTAAGCAGTTTAATTTACACCCATATTTGATGCTGGCATGAAGCCTGAGCTATTTTATGTTACCTTATTTTTCTTTGGCTAGGAAATTAAGATAATCTGGAAAATTGTTATTAAGAAACGCTTAAAACAGCCTATATATAAGATTGACTGTGGAAGGTCACCCCTACTTAAGTTACAATGCAGATGTAAATGCAGAGAGAGGGCGAGAAAATCAAAAGACAAACAGGATGAATGGTTTGCTGTATTCAACTTGAGTAATGGGAACTAACTCAATCTATTTTGGACCTGCAGAGATAACTCTCTTATTAAATGACTATTTGCACCAAGAAAGGGGCAAACTATATGTTTTTAAGACATAAAAACTACATCATTTCTTGGGAACTGAAAGAGGCCAACATTTTCATGGTGTTCCATTCATTTCTTTCTTTATACTTTTACAGCATTAAGACCAGTATTGTTAGCAATTGCAGACTAGTTTTACTAGATTCTGTTACTTTTGAACGCAGTTCTTTGTAATTTTCCAACAGAATATTTAGTTATGAAATGTAGCATAAGGCTATATTCTTGGAGAAAAAAACCTTGGTCTTTAATCTTAATTGACATATTTCAACCTGAAGACAATCACTGGATAGGATTAATATGTATAAAATAACACTTTCAATATCATAAAATATTGCAACTTATAAGCCAAAATGGTTTGCTGTTAGAGAGAAGATGAAGAAGGGAAAGAGCTTGTTTTTATGTATTTTGTTAGTGGGAATCTGACTTTTCTTCAGTTTCAACCTATTGATGTTTCCAACATAGAGAAAACTGGATTTCTTTTGCTTCTAACACATAAAAGTACTAAGTCAAGTAATCCAAATTTTTCTCACCCTCTTTCTCTCCTAATCATCTGTGAAAACACATAAACTTCCATAAGTTGGTGAGGTGTATAATGTGAGGCCACTACAAGATCAAAGCATCGATGAGTCCGTCATGCCCGGTTCTTTTGGATATTAGTGCTTCTGGGTTAAAAAAGTGATAAAAGTAGGCTATGGAGCTTCAACTAAAATTCAAGTCTTTCGGGTTCCAATCAAAAGTTCTTTTCACTAAAACACTCTTGCCCTATTGCCTTGGGCAAGACTTTCTACTTTTATAAGTCTCTGTCTCATTTTCAAAGTTAGTATAATATATTATCTAAACCCACTTATTGGGTTTTATTTTTATTTTGGCCATAAAACTCACATTTACATAAAAGTATACTTTAAAACACAAATATAAGATTTTTCCCCTTGGAAATAATAGAAATCTGAATATGCACATGCTCCTGACACGGCTACAGGAATCAGGCTTTGCTGTTACTGGATGATAATAATAATAATAACTTGTGAAAGCCCCATGTGGAAAGAAGAGAGACTCATTCCTGTGCCAGCCTAGACGTGGGCACTTGGCTTGTGTTCTGGTCAGAAAGTCCCTGGCTGGAGCTTGTGCTGGTTTGTGGTCCTGGAACCAGGTGGTTGCTGCTGTGCGACAAGGAGGAGGACGTCCTTCGTAAACTGCACCTGACGCCTGGGCCACGCACCTCTCTCCATCCTCACCAGGGTTTTTTGTCGATTCTAAAGTCCACAATGCCACAGGACATTCTCCATGTCCATATATGTAGTGCCCGGAAGCGGAAGGGGTGTGGCACCCCAGGGATGAAGTCTGACCCAGTGCCCGGAAGCAGAAGGGGTGTGGCACCCACGGGTGAAGTCTGACCTAGTGCCCGGAAGCAGAAGGGGTGTGGCACCCCAGGGGTGAAGTCTGACCCAGTGCCCGGAAGTGGAAGGGGCGTGGCACCCACTGGTGAAGTCTGACCAAGGGAAGACAGTTACTAGCAGATAAATTGTGACACTTTCCATTCTCTGGACGGGCTGTTTGGAGCAGCAGCACCTTCTGGTGGCTCCTCTAGTGACGCTCTGAGGGACACCACTGTGACCAGCTCAGTGACACTCCCTTTGACTCGCTGCCCCTCCGTCCCTGCCTCTTTGTCCCTCACTTGTGTGTTTGAGCTGCACTCATCATCAGGCATAGCACCTCCTATTTCCCTCGAGCAGGTTTTCTAGGGAACACAGGCAGAGACAGCGCCAAACTGGAATAAGCAAAAGATCAGTGATGGACTAAAGGCCCAGTTTAAAATAGAAATTGTAAATGGATATTCAGTCAGTCAGTGAAACGACGTGATTTTCCTCCAGCACCATAGGAACAGCAGAGGAGAAAACAGGGAGTTGGGCTCATTTACTCATTTAGCAAACCGGGGGTCCCTGTGTGTCCATCACTAGAGTAGTCGTCAGGGACCCCAAGACATAAAAAAATAACCTTCGGGTCCCGTCAGTCCCTCTTTAGGGATTAACATTATACACTGGAATTTCATGTCTAACTGTCTCCAGAGGCAGTTGAAGTAGTATTTCTGAAGAATATAAAGGGCAGAAAATAATACGTGAGAAGACGAGGAAAAAGCTGAAGGTAGAGATGAGATAAGAGAAATCACTAAGAAGGGGAAACAAGCAGTGTCGTTCAGAGAAAGAATGTCAGACACGTTTCTGAGATTAGGCTATTCTGCTGACAGCAATGTCCAGAGCATCAGCATAAGGGCAAGTGGCACTAACAGGGCAGAGATGGAGATTATCTAAGCAGAGAAATTCTCAGAGCAATACACTCAATGTGGGGGATGACTCATTACCGCAAACTGAAACCTGTAAAGAGTAATACCAAGGCTACGGGCCACCTGAGTATGGGCCACCTGAGTACGGGCCACCTGAGTACAGGCCACCTGAGTATGGGCCACCTGAGTATGGGCCACTCGAGTATGGGACACCTGAGTATGGGCCACCCGAGTATGGGCCACCCGAGTATGGGCCACCTGAGTATGGGACACCCGAGTCTGGACCACCTGAGTATGGACCACCTGAGTATGGGACACCCGAGTATGGGCCACCTGAGTATGGGACACCTGAGTACAGGCCACCCGAGTATGGGACACCCGAGTATGGGCCACCTGAGTATGGGCCACCCGAGTATGGGACACCCGAGTGTGGACCACCTGAGTATGGGACACCTGAGTATGGACCACCTGAGTATGGGACACCTGAGTACGGGCCACCCAAGTATGGGCCACCTGAGTATGGGCCACCCGAGTACAGGCCACGCGAGTATGGGCCACCTGAGTATGGGACACCCGAGTACAGGCCACCCGAGTATGGGCCACTTGAGTGTGGGCCACCCGAGTATGGGCCACCTGAGTATGGGCCACCTGAGTATGGGACACCTGAGTATGGGCCACCTGAGTATGGGCCACCTGAGTGTGGGCCACCTGAGTACGGGACACCCGAGTACAGACCACCCGAGTATGGACCACCTGAGTATGGACCACCTGAGTATGGGCCACCTGAGTATGGACCACCTGAGTATGGGCCACCTGAGTATGGGCCACCTGAGTACGGGACACCCGAGTGTGGGCCACCTGAGTATGGACCACCTGAGTACAGACCACCTGAGTATGGACCACCTGAGTATGGGCCACCTGAGTATGGACCACCTGAGTATGGGCCACCTGAGTATGGACCACCTGAGTATGAGACACCCGAGTATGGGACACCCGAGTGTGGGCCACCTGAGTATGGGGCACCCGAGTATGGGACACCCGAGTATGGGCCACCTGAGTGTTTGCTCTGGGAACAGCCTGCAACTGAGAAGAGAGAGCACCAAGTCCACCAACTGCTCAATTAAAATGGGCTGCACCAGCCCAGTAATGGGTGGGACGAGATTTTTACAGACCTGGTGAGAAGCGACACCAATAGGAAAAATAGCACGTAGGGATGAGGGAAAGTTGGGAAGAAGTGATTAGGAAACAAGACTGAAGATTCAGTTCTGCATAGTAAGTGCCGCTCTGCAATGGCGGGGGGCGGGGGTGAATCAGAGCCTGGTGGCCGCAGAGCAGCAGCACAGGGCACTGTGTGTGCAGGTGAGGGAGGTGCAGGTGAGGCAGGTGCAGGCAGGAATGGCTGCTCTGTGAATACCAGGGCGGCCTTTCCCATGCTCTGGCTAAAGGACATGCAGGACCATGCAGAGCTAGTGTTACTGCTTTATCTAATTGTCCATTTGCTTCTGTAAACAATGCCAAACCCCTCAAACCCGGAGATATCTTATCTTACTAAGAGAACAGGAGCCCTCCTGGATAGCCGTGCTGGGCTCCCGATGTTCTGGCCACAGAACCCTGCTCTGCCCCTTCTCAGCCTCCTGGCATCAGGGAGTTGGGAAGCCTGGAAGCTGCACCCACCAGCACCCCTGGCTAGCAGAGCCGCCCACAAGAAGCCCTTGTGAAGGATGTGGAATGGAGAACAGAGGTGAAGGCACCTCTGGGTATGCCAGGTGAACAGGCAGGCAAATGGCAAATGTGGGCTCTGCGGTGGCTCCCGAGTGCTCCAAAATCATCTTCTCAAGTACTGAAGAAAAATCTGATCATCAGTGTCAGTTTTCTGGATCTGTGACCCTTTGATCTCTAAAAGCTTGGTGTGCAGCTAAGAGTTCACACTGCTTGCCCTGGCCTTCTCTTTCCCAGCACTTCACAAGGATCTTTGAGATGTTTGAAGGCATTTAATTCGCTGTATTAAATACCGTCCTGCTTAAAAACCAAGAGTGAATGCTGTTTGGGGACATAACTCTTGCTGATACACCTTTTTTTTCTTTCTACTACCCATGTTAACTTGGAAACTGGTTATCTTTTAGTTCACTAGTAGGTTTTTGAAACGCTTTTTTCATTTACTGTATCTTTCCATCTTACTATTTTCAGTGAAAGTGGCAGAGATTAGACGTAACAATAAGATGTCTCTGAAATATAAAAATTATCAGAACTTGTTGATACATTGTTTTTGCTATTACCAAATCAAATGAATCAATAATATACTTGTTTCCACAGGGTAAATCCAACTTTAATAGTTTTGGACCTAATTTCTTCACTGTGTAACTTAATAAAAGCCATAAAATTCAGGAACTGGTGGTTTTGCAGTAGGTGAGAGGAAAGAAGTTAATGGCTGTTCTGGCATAAAAGAAATAACTTTCCACCCCTTTCTGGGGAATGCTGCCGGGTTCAGGAAATAAGCACTGAGTCAGTTCATCAAGAATACAGTAAAAACTCTTCATTAATATTGTAATTATTCTAGTAATTTTAGTCATAATTTTAATTCATTTCCATTTCTTAAGCTGAAAAGTGCCAAATTATCCTTTAAGCTTTTCTTTATTTTTCTCACCTTTCTATTAGAAAAATGTTAACGATCTTTATTACTGTTTCTGATATTTAAGAAGCAAGAGCAGGGGTTTATAAGTTCATAAGCATCTTTAAAGCCACAAGCCAGAGAGTTTTACCCAATTCGAAGAAGTCCAGGTCACTCTACACAGAGAAGGACGCAGCCGAGGCTCCCCAGTGGCTCTCCAGGGCCAGCCCTCAGCTTCTGCTCCACTGCCGCCAGCCCAGGGCCTGGCCGGGGTCCCTGGCTTCCAAGGGTTGTGAGTTGCCTCTAGAATTCTGCCTCTTGCCTGCATAAGCATCAGACGACCCCAGGTTATAATCACCATTTAGCTTGTCTGAGCACACAGCAAGGAAAGCCACACTGCTGGCACCGTGGGAACGGGGGACAAGCCGGGGGAAGTTCTCCACTTCTGGAAATGTAGGCAGAGGAGTCCAGAGGGAGGGGATGAGAAGCATTGCCTGCCTTGGCTGCAGCAGCATCGGAGCTGTCGTCACCAGTTCTGTGAAAAGTGTCAAGGTCAACAATGAGCAAATGAACTGGTATTTTTGTGGTTATTTTTGTGTTTTGGGCTACAACGTTTGTATAACCCTAAAAATTACCTTGAGCTAAATACAGAAAGAAAGGAAAAGAGCTCATGGATACGCTAGCAAAAAATTTCAACAGTAATCTGTGTGGTCACCTTTTCTACTTCAAAGAGCAGTCGCTATGAAACAGAACTGCTGAACCCACGTTCGGGGTGTCCACTGTGAAACGGAGCCGCTGAACCCACGTTCGGGGTGTCCACTGTGAAACAGAACCGATGAACCCACTTTCAGAGTGTACACTGTGAAACAGAACTGATGAACCCACTTTCAGAGTGTACACTGTGAAACAGAACCGATGAACCCACATTCGGGGTGTCCACTGTGAAATGGAACTGCTGAACCCACATTCGGGGTGTCCACTGTGACACAGAACTGATGAACCCACATTCGGGGTGTCCACTGTGAAATGGAACCGCTGAACCCACGTTCAGGGCGTCCACTGTGAAACAGAACCGATGAACCCACGTTCGGGGTGTCCACTGTGAAACAGAACCGATGAACCCACTTTCAGAGTGTACACTGTGAAACAGAACTGATGAACCCACGTTCAGAGTGTACACTGTGAAACAGAACCGATGAACCCAGATTCGGGGTGTCCACTGTGAAACAGAACCGATGAACCCACGTTCAGGGTGTCCACTATCCTGCCAGGCCAAGTGGCCAGAATGAGATCCTTTTTTGCAATAGATGTCATTGACTTTGGGGGTCATTAACATTTTTAACATCACCAGGTACAATAGCTCATGACTGTAATCCCAGCACTTTGGGAGGCTAAGGTGGGAAGATTGCTTGAGTTCAGGAGTTCTGACCAGCAGGGCAACATAGAGAGACTCCATCTTTATCCCCCGATAAAAGTAAAATCCAGAAGATTGTAGTAATCAAAAACTTAAGGGAAGCTTAAGGCAAGACTCTTTCTGTTGTATTTATTCCATTATCAACCAAATTACATATTACTCACAAAGGTATTTTAAATAATGATATTAACAAAATATTTGCATTCTCGGCTAATTAATCTGTAAAAGAATGATGATATCCTATAAAAAAGAATAAAGGGGTCACCGAAAGAGCCAATTTTCTCTTTATGGGATCCTTTTTTGTACACAATCCATATGTAGACCGTATTTCAGGTTTTTAAATAATATAATTCTCTTCCACAGTTAGCAAGGCTGGGCACCGTGGCACCACTCTCCATTCCTCGGGAAGCTGGTGGTGAAAATCTGCTCTGCAGAGTCTCCCTCTACAACACAGGAAGTTCCTAGGACTTACCGTATAATTACTTTTGCCAAAAGTAGAGTAGAATCGAGAAAAGATGAGCTAGAGAGACTTACAGAGGTTCTCAGTGAGCTCAGCTCCATCAGAGAGCGGCTTTCCAAAATAGTAAAAGGCGTTAATTTAGTGGCTGCCGTCATCGAGACAGAAGGGACATCAAGAGACTTCCTGTCAAAGGCACACAGGTTGTCCTCCCTTTAACTGTTTAAATATGAAACGTTCCTCCAGTAAGCCACAAACACATACTCAACCGTAGTTTCATACATAGCTATTTAATATTTTTGCATGTGGATTTTATAATTAATTAAAATTTCTATAAATTTAGGACAATATCCATTTTATTAAAATTGAACTGTAGCCAGCCCAACACTCCATAAAGATGAGCATTCAGAAAGCACATTTGACAGTGACTTTGAATTTTAAATTGCAGAATTTTTATGATCCGACTTAACACATTAGTCTTCCTTATCCTCAGCCTCCAGCTTAACAACTCAGCTCAGTCCTCTCTCTTTCTTGGCACCTGTCTACATAAATGCTAACTGAATAGATGAAAGGGCGAATGAACAGTGGAGCCTGCACTATCAAATCCCATCCTACTCCAACGCTTTTCCTCGGAGACTCTGTCACTTATTTCTATGACTAATCTGATATCCTGGAAGAACTGTAGCTCCAATAAGCCAGGATGCAGATGGGCGTTTCCTATTTATCAAAAAGTTCGCTAGACGTCTCTCGTACTTGTGATGCCCAAGTTCACACCATGGGAAGCCAGCACAGCAGACGTAACTGCACATTTTAAAGCTGATTTGCTGAGAGTAAATCACAAACCCACGGTGAAATTTTTATTCACAACTTCTAGATCCGAAATATAAAAACTGTATCTCCCAGTACACGAAACTGCACTAATACAATTTATTAAATTAGTTCAACTAGCATTTCCTTCAAAAGAATTGACAATAAATTAAATTGGGTGCCCCTCTTTTCTATTCTGTATTCAGCTGCCAAATCTGCTCAGCTTTCCGTGTCTAAAACTCTTGCGAGATGCGACTCCATTGTGATTAGATTCTTCCATTCCAGTGCACTTTATTAAATTAGAATACAAGATAGCTGTGACTATCTGAAAGATACAAATAAGAGCAAGTATACAATGAGCCTCTTGAAACCAGCCCGACATAAATAGACCATATTTCTAGGGTAACAGAGCAAGTAAAGGATTTCAAAGATGAACAGGGAAAGCCCAAGTCAGCTAATAAATGACCTTCATTCATCAGGAAATGGTATTTACAAATTATTCAAAAATCGCCTTTACTAAATAAGTTGTGGGCTACGTTTCTGTTCTCAAGCCAGCCTAACGCAAGGTGATGATGTCCTCACACAAAACCTGCCCCAAATCCCCGTGGTTTACCACGTCTTTAGATGACTGAGAATGAGAAAGACAGAGAGTTAATTCCTGATTTACATATTCTGCTAATAAAGTGGCAAGGTCTTATGGAACAAACACAACAGCTGCAATTATGTAATTACGTATCTGTATGCAAATGTGCAGACGGCTCATAAATGCTGAACACTATTTGCAATGCTAATTAAGTGGCTTTTATTGAGGCTGCTTAATTCCTACATGTGATTTGGTTCCAGATGTCATTGTAGCTCGTGAAACCTTTATTGTCAGGTTAGCTGAGGTGGCACACATTAACACCACTCATAAAACCTCCATTTATAATTAGATTACTGCAGTGACTCAGTGATTTTCATCATCTCCTGTCCACCTCTGTACTCAGAGCGTAGAGACGGAATTGGAACTGGAAGCCTGAGCCCAGGAACATTTCTCCGCATCTATGTTCCCACACGAGTGGCTAATCTGTTTACTCTCACCCACATAAACCCAGTTCAACTGTCTAATGAGCATGGGAAACAGATCACAGTCGGAGGGCAACGTGGAATTGTTGGCAGATGCCATAAGGTTTTATTTTAGATTTTATAGCTATAAAAGAAGAACCATTCCTTTTGCTGTAATCTCATATCAGTATTTGAATAGCTTGAAGAATTATTCTTTCACTTATAATAATACAAAATCATTTGAGATCATACAGTAAGGAGCTGGTACCATACTTTTAATTTGTAAGTAAGAAAAAATGAAACTAAGAATATATATTTATTGAACACTCACTATGTTCACAGCATTGCAGGGACTACAAGAAAACGTAATACGTGGGCTTCCAAATAGCTCATAAACAGTTTACAATGCAACACGTAAAAAATGTTTACAGGAACATATAAGAATATGAGACCTGATTGTTCATCTGGAACTAAAACAGATAAACGAAATCAGGGAGAATCTTCCTAACTATTTTAATCTGATAATTTACTTCAGCCTTTTCTGCTACCAAAACTTTCATCAGAACTCCTAATAGTATAAGAAATATGACCTGGTATTTTCACCGCTTCTTTCTAGTTCTTGTAAGAAGAGTCAGATAAATTATTCAACCAGTCCCTAATGTTGTTAGGGTTGTTTCCTTTAGATGGTGGTAGAATGCACAACCCCATAAACTCTTGTAAGCAGAGAAACTACCTTACGCCACAAGCACCGAGAGGGGATTGTCCTGGTTCCTGGAGATGTGGTTATGATCCCAGAATAAAACGAAAGCACTGATTAACCCTCTGCTGTAAAGATGAGGGCCTCAAACGCCTGGCACTTCCCAGCAGGGCTTCCTAAGAGGCAGCAGAGCTGGCAATCCTACCTTTAACCGCCACCCACTCCACCGGAACCTCCCCAGCCTACAAAGGCAACCAAAGAGGATGAGTCCGTCTTTCCAGCAGTGGGGAGAGGATGCGCTGACCCTCAGCACGGGAGGAAGGCTGTGACTCTGAGGCAGCACACAGGAGTGGGAAGCCGGAGTATCGTTACTTGGCTTGATACTTGCACAGATGGAGGTGCAGCTATTGTTGCCCAGGGCAGAGCTGGACGGGGGAGCCAGGAGAGCTTGGCCTCTACACCCTGAGAGTGGGAGCACGTGTGAACATAAAGGTGACTGTTCATTATCAGCTAGAGAGCAAGCCAACAGTATCTGACAGGACGTTCCAGCCTACAGGAAAGAAAGGCATGGGGTCATTCCCTGTCCCAGCTTCCCACCGCACTGGGAGGGTCTACACAAGGTCGCTGGTGGCTCCCACAACCCGGTGTGAATGCACAAGGATGCTCGAGGAGAAGGCATGCTGGTGCTGCCGGGTGAAGACGCTCCAACCCAGGGACAAAGACATGGGGCCGGAGCCCTGGTGGTGCCAAAGGCAAACTAGGCTGGGGAGAGGGGCTCTGGTGAAGCTGAACACTGAACTAAGACGAGTGTGGACCCCACATGCGCAGGTATCACCACATGGACCAACGCCACCAACATTAGAACAACCCAGAGCGAAGTGCAGCGAGAACAAGGTCGGTTCCTCGGCGCTGACCCTCTGCGCTGACCCTCCTCTGCGCTGACCCTCCTCTGCGCTGACCCTCCTCTGCGCTGACCCTCCTCTGAGCTCACCCTCCTCTGCACTCACACTCTGCACTAACGTACACCTGTGAGGAAGAAGATCCTTCAGTTCCCTCACTGGTCCTCTCCCTGCCCCTGCCCCAGCATCACAGGAGCTAACCCTAAAAGGAAAGGTGTGCAGCTGGAGAGATCTCAAAGCCGGACCATACCCAGCTCACAACTACACACACTCACACCCACTTACTCTCTCACACACACTTTCACACACACTCACGCATTCTCATACACACTCACACACATACACTGCCACATATATACAATCACTCATGCACACTCAGACACATACACACTCACACACACACGTTCACACACACATATACACTGACACATATATACACACTCACAACACACTCTCACACACTCACACATACACACTCTCGCACACTCACACACACTGTCACACACTTGCACAGACAACACACAATCACACACTGTCACACACTCCTCACTGACACACACACACACTCTCACACTCTCACACACACACTCACACACACTCTCACACACATACACTGACACATATATACACATATACACAATCACTCATGCACTCACTGACACACATACACACACATTTACACACATACACACCCACACACATACATATACACTCACACGCATACACACACTCACACTCACACCCACAACATTCATAGAAGGTCAACATCAAAGCTCCAGTTGCCAGAGGGCTGAATTTTGACTCGTCTATGAATATGAGCTTCGTATTCCAAATAAACCTGGATTACATTTTAAGAAGCGGAAGTCACTGGACACTTCAATGTGTTGTTAAGGTGAGAAGAGATTTAATACGAGACACTGGAAAATCACTATAGAAAAAAATCGATTTTACTTTATACCCCAATCATATGAGAAGGGGATCCTGACATCCTAAGTTCACACCTCCTTCCTGTCCTTTCCTCAGCCCACTTCATTGCTGCGTTTCCAGGCTCTGCTCACGCAGAGCAGCAATGCCCCAAGCTTGAAAATAACAGAAAGTTTTAAAAATCAAAAAGTCAATATACTTTTTAAAAACTGAGAAAAAATTCACATACCATAATATTCACGTATGTAAAGCCCGGGTTTGGCCTGGTTCTCGGTGAGTCTGAGGCAGATGGTCTTTGTCCACGTGGAGACGTCTGCACAGCAGGTGTCCACGCTTCGCTCCGTCCAGTGTCCGGCTTCGCCTTGGCCCCCCCTCACTGACAGGAGGGTGGCCTCGTTGTTTCGTCACCATCAGTGTTTCTTGTCCCTATGTCTCTGACCCTGGTTTCAGAGCCTCATCACCTGGTAGCACGAAAGAACCCTACAATTAGATAATTTTTTACATATTCACAGAGCTGTGCCACCATCGCTACAACATGTTAGAATATTTTTATCACCCCAAAAAGAAACCCCCCACCCATTAGCAGCCATTCTCCATTTTCCCCAGACCCCACGCTTAGGCAACCACTAATGTAGGCTCTGTCTTAACCCATTCTGGACATTTTATATGAAAGAAATCATACGACATGTGGTCGTTTGTGTCTGGTTTCTTTTTCTTAGTACAGGTTGAGTATCTCTTATCTGAAATACTTGGGACCAGAAGTGCTTCAGATTTTGGCATATTTCAGATTTTGTAATATTTGAATACCTTATGAGATATCCTTGGGATGTGACCTGTCTAAACACAAAACTCGCTTATGTTTTGTATACACCTTGTACAAGTTTTTAGAAGGTAAATTTACTTTCCCTGGGGACACTGAAGAAACTGCTTATGTTTTAGATACACCTCATACAGGTATTTAGAAGGTAAATTTATTTCCCTGAGGACGCTGAAGAAACTGCATTGTGCATTTGGATTTTCACTGCAACCTGTCTGCTGTGGAATTTTCCATTTGTGACATCATGTCAGTGCTCAAAAAATTCCAATTTTGAAGCTTTTCACATTTCAAATTTTCAGATTAGGGATCCTCAACCTGTACAATGTTTTCAAAGTCCATACATGTTGTAACACATGTCAATATTTCTAACAAATAATATTCCATTGCGTTGATCCATCGTTTTGTTGATTCATTCATCGGTTAATGGACATTGGTAGTGGTTCCACTTTTTGACTGGTTCCACTTTTTGACTGTTATGAATATTGATGTTATGAATATGCATATGTGAGTATTTATGTGACCACATGTGAGTATGTGTGTGACCACAGGTGGGTATTTATGTGACCACATGTGAGTATGTGTGTGACCACATGTTTTCATTTCTCTTGGATATGTACCTAGGAAAAGCCTCAGGGGATCAAATAGCAACTCTGTGCTTAACATTGTGGGAAAATGTCGTCCTGTTTTTCAAAGTGGCAGCACCACCCTTTCAGACTCCTCAGCAACGCCTGAGAGCTTCAGTTTCTTCCCATCCTCCTCACGATGTCTGACTGTACATCCTTCTAGATGTAACGTGGAATCCCATTGGGATTTGGATTGACATTTTCCTAATGACTAATGACGTTAAGCGTTGTTTGTGCGCTTGTTATTTGTGTTTATTCTTGAGAAAGATATGTCCTAAACCTCTTACTAATTTGTAATTGGGTTGTTTGTCCAATTTACCTAATTACCAGATCACCAATTGCCGAATTAAGAAGTCCAATTTGCCTAAAAGTCAAAGAAATGTACCCCTATGCTTTCTTCTAATGTTTTACATGTTTAGCTCTAACACTTACGTCTCTGATGTATTTTATGTTTTCTTCTTTTGAATAGCATGAGTTAGGGACCCAGATTTACTATTTTGCATGTGGCTATCTAGTGGTTCTGGCACTATTTGCCGAAAATATTTCTCTTTCTCAGTAGAATTACCTTGGAACCCTTGTTAAAAATCAATTGGCCATACTGTAGAGAATCATTTCTGGACTCTCTATTCTATTCAACTATAAAGTTTCAAAATTAGAACAAGTGAATAATTTAATTTTGTTCTTCATTTTAAAGAATGCTTTAGTTATTTAGGTCCTTGCATTTCCGTATGAATTTGATTATCAGCTTTTCCGTTTTTGTAAAAAATCCAGAAAAAAATGTATAGCATTTTCATTGAATCTGTAAATCAATTTGAGTAATATGCTTATCTAAATAATATTAAACCTTCCAATTAAAAAATACAGAATGCCTTTCTATTTACATAGGTCTTCTTAAATTTTTTCAACAAGGTTCTGTGGTTTTCATTGTACAAGTCCTACACGCCTTTTGTTAAATTTATTCCCAAATATTCTATTTTTAATGCTAATGTAAGTAGAAGTGTTGTTAACCTTTTATTTCCAGATTGTTCATTGCTAGTGTATAGAAATGCAACTAATTTATCACATTGATCTCAGCTGTACTTGTATGTCAGGCCTGTTCTTTATTGGATTCCTTAGGATTTTCTCTATACAAGTTCATGTCATCTACAAACACAAGTAGTTTTACTTCCTCCTTTCCAATATGATTGTCTTTCATTTCTTTCCCTTGCCTAACTGACCTGGGTAGAACCTCTAGTACAATGTTGAGCAGAAGTGACTAGGGCGGACATCCTTTTCTTGCTCGGATCTTCAGAGAAAGCATTCACTCTTTCATTGTTAAATACGGTGTAAGGTGAGTGTTTCTCAAAGATGCCCTTTGTCACACCGAGAACATTCCCTTCATTACAAGTTGGTTGAGTATTTTTTTTTATCATGAAAAGGTGTTGGTTCTTGTCAAACATTTTTTTCTACATCTATCGGATGAGCATATAGTTTTTGTCATTTATTCTGTATGTATAATATGATACATTATAATGATTGATTTTTGAATTCTGAACATGTCTAGTATTCCTAGAATAAATGCCCTTTGGTTATGGTGTAAAAACCATTTTATATGGTGCTGGATTTGGTTGCTAGGATTTTGCTAAAGCTTTTGCATCTATTTTAAAAGGGATATTGCTTTGGTATTTTAAAATAATATTTTGTCTAGTTTTAATATCAGGGTGGTCTTAACTCATAGAATGAATTCTCTCCTACTTTATGAAAGAGTTCATAAAGGGGTGGGTATTAATTCTTTTTATATATAGTGTAAAATTCATAAAAGTCATCTGAGCCTGAGATTTTCTCTGTGACAAGTTTTTTTAAATTACTAGCTGGATCACATTATTTACTATATGTCTATTCAGATTTTTAAAATTTCTTTTTGAGTTAGTTTCAGTAGTTTCTATTTTTCTACAAATTCATCAGTTTTCTCTAAGTTACACAATATGTTGCTATAGAGTTGTTCACACTACTCCTTTACTGTCCTTTTTATTTCTGCAAGGTTGGTAGTCATGCCCTCTCTTTCATTACTCAATTTATTAAGTTGAACCTTATTTCCCTTTTTCTCATTATTTATTTGTGTGGATTAAATTTACCGTCTAGCGTCCTTTTGTTTCAGCCTGAAGGACTGTCTTTCTTATTATTATTATTCTTCGTCAGATAAATCTGCTATCAGTGAATTATCTGTTTTTATCTGAAAATGTCTTAAGTCTTCATTTTAAAAGTATTGTTTTTGCTGAATATAGATATCTTGGTTGGTCTTTGTTGTTATTTTGAGTATGCCCACCTGTTGTCTTCTGTCCTTCATGATTTACAATGAGAGGTCAGCTCTCAACCTTGGTGAGAATCCCTTGTACAGGATGAATCAGTGTGTGTGTGTGTGTGTGTGTGTGTGTGTGTGCGTGTGTGTGTGCTGCTTCCAAGGTTCTTTCTACTTAGATATATACATGAATGATTTTCATTAAGTTTGATAAGTTTTCAACTATTTTAATAAATATTCTACCTGCTCCTTTTTCTCTCTCTTTTCCTTCTGAACATCCATTCTGCTTATTTTAGTGTGTGTAATAATCGTCCACAGGTCTTTGAGCCTTTGTACATTTTTCTTCTTATTTTTCTCTCTGTTCCTCAGACTGGATAATTTTCAATTGGGTTATCTCCCAGTGCTCTGATTCTTTCTTCTACTACTTCATATCAGCTATTGGGTCCCATCAGTGAAATGTGCATTATTTCTATTATTGTACTTTTCAGTTAGAGAGTTTCTATATTTTTAAATATTTTCTACCTCCTTATTGATATACTATCTTGGTTTACAAATTGTCATTATGCTTCCCTTGAATACTTTAGACATTGTTTTCTTGAATTCTGTAAATATAATAGCTATATAAAGTCTTCTTTCCATAAGTCCAAATCAGGGATCCTTAGAGACCGCTTATATTGATTACTCTTTTCACTGTGTAGGACCATACTTTCCTTTTTATGACTCATAATTTTTTTATTGAAAACTGATGATTTTAGAAAATATAACTTGGAAACTTTGAAAATTAGATACCCTCTGCAAAATTTGTTGTGGCTGCTATTGTGTCTTTGTTGTTGCTGCTGCTGTTTGTTTAGTGACTTTCCAGGACTAATCCTGTATGGTCTAAATTCCCTGTGATGTGTGACAACTAAGATCCTTTCTGGGTTAGTGTAAGAATGAGATAATAGTTTTTAAGAAATTTTATTGAACCAGTAAATATTCAGTGACTTTGCAGAGAGTCTCTGCAAAGTTATTGAACATGCGTTTGACACTCAGGCAATTTACACATACTGCTTGCACAGAGCCTCAGGGCCAACCAGAGGCAAAAGATTTCGCCTCGCCTTTGCTGCCCACATGCGTAGCAAGTTCCTGACCTGGTAGCTGGGATTTTAAGATGGTTACGTAAGCCGCGTGGAAGTGTGTACGTCCTTCTTTTCCTCCTACACATTGTCCAACCTCCACTTTCCAAAGGTTTCACTACTACTTAGTTCTAAGCTGGTAAAGACAAAGAAGCAGATACTTTAAAAAGAAGAAAATGATAGGGATTTTGGTGGATTATGAAAATTGATCACTTAACATTTTAAAATACATAGAAGACTATCTGGAAACCTTTTAATATGTGCAGTTAGGTTAGCTTCTGTTTTTTAGCATTTTACGCAGTGGCAGATAATTTCTTAACATAAAGATGTAAGAAATCAATCCTGGATGAAAACAAAGTAATATCTGTATTACTGTCTGTGTCACTAATACAATATGATTTGAGAGGGAGTGTCATTGTGGTTTTCAATGATGCTGAGCTCAAAAGATTAAATTGTCTCCTAAGCATATTAAATGAACCTTTAATAACTCCATATGGGCCTCTCTTCCAGGATTTCATTTGAAGTTTTCTAAAGTTTAAACATATGTATATATCCTCTCTCTCTATATATATATATACACACACACACATATATTTAAAGTAAAACAAAATAAGCTAATATACATATAATAATATATATATAATAAAATCTAACTTGATTTCAACCTTAAAGTATTCGTAACTCTCTTCGCCCTTAAATACCAATATGTCTTGAATACTGCCTAGGGATAAAGAAGGGGCCACTTACTTAGGTCCCAAGTGAAATTGTCAAGGATTATGTTTAGCCACAAAAGCCATTAGGAATATGGCACTGAAGCTCTATGACAGCAGGCACAGAGAACTACCAGATTATCTGAGCTTCAGATTCCAATCTCATGTCCACTCAGTTTGCAAGCTGTTTCTGTAACCATGATTTCCCTCTCCCCAGTCTCCTGTGAGTGATGGCTGCTGGATGGCCTGTCGGCTGCTGGCTCACAGCTCCCAGCCTGCCGCTTCGAGAGCCTGTGGGCTCCATTGCCAGTGGTTCTCGTCTAGGAGAGGTACCATTTCCCACTGCAAAATTCTCCATGTACGTTCAACATGCTCCCTTCCTTACAGCAGTTTTAATCTGTCACAGACTTGCTCAAGAACGTTCAACAACCTTCCGTGCCCTGCTTCACCCACCCAGACTCTCACGGCGTCCAAGGACTCCACTGCCTGAGTGGACCTCATTTCCTAACCAGGATGCTTGCTGCTCCCACTCCTCACCCAAGGCAGATAAACTCATCCACCCTGTTCTTCTCCCTACTGACCTTTGTACGATTCTTTCCGTGTGGCCCAGTTTAAATCCGTTCCCTCCTCGTGACTCTGTAAATACTGTTTTTGTTATCATTGTCATTGCTGTTGACATTGGTTTACAGTTTAATTGCTCCATAATGAATATGGTGACCATACAATTTATTGTCCAAGCCAGGATACTTTTGTGAGTGAGGGGGTTTCTACTAGTGAAATACCTGGGTAAGAGGCATAGGCCGGACATTTTAGGCTGAGACTGCTCAGAGCAAGCCAGGACGCACAGGCACTGTATTTTAGTACATTTTAAAATAGCATTTTAACAATATTTATTGAAATTTTACAAGTTAGATGATTATTGACCAAATTAAAATTCTACTTTGGACTCAGATTTAATTGCCAAGAAAAGAAAAAGCAGCTACAATCTTAACAACTTAGAGAAACGCCAACTCGACTTTAAAATAGCGACTTTCCTGCCAGAGATTTTCCCGCTTTGCTTATCATGCTAAGCTGCCTTTTAAAGAGCTAAAATAAACTTAATAGATCAGCAATTTCTGTGTTAATTTGAACATGGTTGGTGTTTATTATCATTATCCATAAACTAAGACAGTCTCAGTGGAAAAGCCATGTAATTTTTATCCTCATCTCATAAAATCTGGCTGTCCACAGTTCTTCAAAGTTCACTGTATAACCAGACATGGATTAACCAGATATTTATATAAATTTACCAAGTTTTAAAGATTAATTCAAGTAATCTAAACTAATCCAATCTATTTGACGTAAGTTTATTAAACACTGACAGAAATCTCTCCATAAATAGTCTGACGACATTAAGCCATTGTTACTCAGGGCAGTAAAAAAATAAACCAATTTGTTAAAAATCAGGCAGAAGATGCCTCTAGAACTCAGTCCTCCCAGACCAGGTTCCCCTCACCCAGAGGATGCAGGAAGGAGGAGGAAAGATGAGGTGCCTGCAAGTGCAGAGGGGACACCAAGGGACAGCGAGCTGCCCAGCCAAGGAGGGAGCCTCTCCTCCTTCCAGGAGAACAAACAGGAGACTCTCGGCTCTGAGAGAAGAGACTGGGTTGTGGTGCCAGTGGCATTTCTAATAAAAACAGCAACATCAATAATCATGGGGTGTAACGTTTAGTAAGCACTTAATATATAACAGCAACACTACATCTTCGGGCTCATCCCTAATTGTCATCTGAAATGCTGATATCTCGCCGCAGTGCCTGGAGACCTCCTAGATCCACAGCGACGTTAAGTCAGGTGGAAATGAGTGACTGGGAACAGAGTGGGACACCTGTTTACACATCAGTTCAACAGGGCACGGGATCACATGTCCTCAGGCTTATTAGTCCCTACGCAGCAGGGATGCATTTTATAGAAATTACGACTCGATAAAAGGCCAGTTTGAGATGTTTTATAAACAGCCTGGGAGTTCCTTTCGCTGTTACTTAAGCCCTGCGTGGTGTCTTCATTTCTGTGATGTGTGCAGTTCTCACTGGCTTTCATGTTCCAACATAGAACAGTTTTCCCTGTTGTGGCAGAAAAGGCCAGGAGGGAAACATTATTAATTCTTCATGAAAGAATGGGAGGTTGTTTTTTTTTAATGTTCAGCTTTTAAAAACCAGTGCTTTGTGATCCTCTGGCACATCACACACGTTTTCAGGTGTCCCCAGAGAAGCATTTTCTCAGAACCTCCTTATGCAGATTTGTTTTCACTGAATGCAGCAGAGCAGGACAGCACTCCTTCTTCTTCCCAATGCATTTTGGCTTCTTTACACCAGAGCCGGGCTGAGTCCTGAGCCTCCGAGCATATGCCCCCTCTTCTCACAAAGCAGCCTCTTTCTTCATTCCAAGGTAGATGCACTGTGATGACACGACAGTCTATGAAATCCATCCAGCGTCTGTGTATCACTGCACTGCCTTGGAGTTTATGAATCCCAGCGCTGGCCTGTCTCTACCTCCGGGGTGGAAGAAATTAGGAAACAGAAAAGAGAACTGCAATGGCAACGACTACAGGAGCCTACCGGCAAGTCCCTTCCCAAAGTCACAGTCATCTACAAACGAGTCAAAGTAAAAGCCGCCTTTATCATTGAATAACATTGAATAACACTTTGGAAACACCAGATTCCCAAGGTGGGTCTTAGGGACTGATTTGCATATCTGCTCCTGAGCTTGCTGGGGGAGCTGCAGGAGGAGTGAAGGAGAAAGTAACTCCAGGTTCTTCAGAGCCCCAGGCTTGCACACTGAGCTGAAGGTCATAGGCTCTGTCATGCAACACGCAAGATGCAGAACCATAGGGGCAGGAGAGGAGCCCACGCTGAGGAGTACCTGGGTCCTTCAAGCAGGGTGAAGGGAGCTGAGGGGGCTCAGCCGGGGATTCTGCACACCTCCTTCTCTACGACTCCACAGGGACCGTAAAATAGGCTTCTTCCAAGAGTCACGCGCTGAAGACAGGACATTGTGGCTGCTGAAACCCTGCTCGGGAGGGATGCTGATGGTGACTTGGGCACTTGTCTAGGCTCAGTGAGATGCCAGGGGCCAAGACCAGCACATTCACACTTCACCGTATTCCCATGTCCACCAACACCCACGCTTTCTCGCTTCTTCCCAGTGCAAAGGAGATAGTGTGTAGGAACCATAGCCCACAGGCCACACATGACAACAGGACCTACAATGACAGATCTTGTTGTCACAGGTACTCAGAACCCGTCACCAATAACCTCTTTCCAGAAATAGCACTTAGGGGCCCTGAGGTATAAGGCTCACCTGACTCTGCCTTCCCACCTGCCCCCGCCATCCCCGCCCCTCCCTCCTGCAGCGGGGTGCTCTCCTCCTGAGGGCCTGCGTCCCTGAGGCACAAAGGCCACACGTCGATTTTCAGAGAAAGATTTTTGATTTTATTGACTAGCCTTGTCAGTCTAAAGGGAAGAAATTAATATAAGTGGAGAGTTTTTTGGGGCCAACTTGAGGATTACAACCCGGAGCACAGATTCAAGTTGCCCTGAACGTCCACCCAAACAGCAGCAGTTACAAGTGGGTTTCTGAAGGCAACGAAGGGGGACAGGGAGTGGCTGATACAAGCGGCTTTGTCAGGAATGCTCACTGGCTTACAGAAAATACGTTTATTAGTGATTAGCCACACACTGTTATGTAGGGTGTGGGTTATGTGCAGTGTGGCTTCTTAGGTTACTTTATAGGCATTTGTAGTAGCAGCAGTTTCCAGAGATGAACTCATAGCTCAAGAGGGAACTGGGACGTGATTACAGTCTTGTTTTAACATCTCTCTGGGCCTGATCATTAGAAGGACGTGCATTCCTCAGAGTTCTTTGCTTAGCTTCTCTGTCCCTCACCGTCCCAGCCACAGCCCCCTTCCGTCTTCTAACCATTCATTACTCAGCACTCATGCCACGCTGGACAGTGCAACAGGTGCTGCAGATGAGGGGGAACACGGTGGACGTGGTCGCTCTTGCGCTATGTGTGGTCTAGAGATAAACGTGCACAAGACATATGCAAACAAAGCAATTACACATGTGATGAAAGCAATTAAGGAGTAAGCCGAGTGCTGAGATGGACAGCAACAGGGGCAGGGATCTCTGCTTCAGACAGAGTGGTCAGGGGAGGTCCCTCGGAGTGGCTGAGATTTCATCTGGGACCAGAAAGATGGAAAACAACCCGTCATAGAAAACGTGTGTTGCCTTCGTGTGTGGCAGGTGCGGTGGGATGGACAGTTTCCAACAGGGTTTGGCTCAGAAGAGTATGTCCAATGAGTAGAATAAACAGGTACAGGATGAATTTGGGAATCAGGCAGGGACCATACTATGGTAGCCATGGGAGTTCAGGAAGAAAGTTTATTTTATACTCTAGGTATAAACATAAAATAAAACAAAATGAGAGTTTTAATCAGAAGAGAAACATGATTAGGATAAATATCTGCTGAATGAATGAAGAAATGACTGAGTGAATGGGTTCATTTCCTTCCAACCCAACAGCTTTAGATACAGTCTGTGCCCCCTGAGTCCCATCACTCTTCCATTCCTCCTTTTCATATACTGCTGTCTTCTCATCACCCCTCAGGCAATGTGAAACCCAACCTCTCTCCTTTACTACTCTCTTTTTCTCACAGTCCCACCTCACGGGGAGAGGAGAGCCACATGTCAACGTAGAGTACCCCTTGAATTATTTGAAGACACACAGAATTGCTTGCAGACATTTGCATTAGATAAAAATGTTATCTTGCAATTTGTTCACCCAAAGCTGCTAGTTCTCCTTCCCCGCCATGGAAATTCATACCCTGGAAGCTGCTACTTCTCCTTCCCCACCATGGGAATGCATCCATTGGGAGCTGCTAGTTCTCCCTCCCCGCCATGGGAATGCATCCATTGGGAGCTGCTGGTTCGCCCTCCCCGCCATGGAAATGCATCCATTGGGAGCTGCTGGTTCGCCCTCCCCGCCATGGAAATGCATCCATTGGGAGCTGCCAGTTCGCCCTCCCCACCATGGGAATGCATCCATTGGGATGGAAGCTCCATGGGGGCAGGACATGTGTATTCTCTATTTTACTTCTGTGCACTTACATGTTACCCAGTCCTGCAACCTCAGCAGCAGTGCCAAATCTGCCATTCCATGCCTGCTGGCAAAGGCGCTTACAGCCTCCGGCAATCTCCTAACACTTCTCTGAGGGAAAGAGGAACAGACTTAATACTAGTAGCTGCTTTTATTGGTGAGTAAAATTGAGGACTGCTAGTGGATTTTATAAGTACCCAATTTCCCTAGAAAAGCATTGAGGAGGCCTAAAGCAATGGGACTTTAGTCCCTAAATTTGGAAACCTTCCCTCGCCAGGAGGGTAAAGGTTTTGATTTATCCAGAACATTTATTATGCTTTTAGAGGATTTCTTAACCCATGTTTGTTTCGCAAGATTGGCATGGAAATCTCATCTGCTCTTAGCTTTTCTGCATTTTTAAAGCATCAAAGGTCTAACCTTGTCTTTCCATAGCCCACGAGAAAGACTTGTGGCTTCTGTCTTAAGCAGTTCCTCACACAGAGCATATTTTGCATAAGTTAAATCGTTAATGGCTTCTCAAGGACTGTATAATGTTTTGCATTTGTTTTTCTTCTCTCTCTTTTTCTTTTAATCTCCTTTAGGTGATTCATCAAGCATGCTTCTTGAACCAGCTGTGAGAGATTAAGAAATGTCATTTGCATTCATGGGAAGAATTTTCAGGCAAGAAACAATCTGCCTGTTGAATACATTCATGTGAATAGAACAAATGTTTTAAAGCTGAACAAAAAGAAAGCAAGGGGCACATGGGAGAGAGAACTACCTCTCAGTAAGAACCACGCAGAACTTTGATCATAACTTCAAATAAAACTAGATCTCACCAGGTGTACAAGCCCTGGATCCAGAACATCTGCAGCTCGGATTTGAGTTCAGACTCGGTCTCACGATGTTCGCTTGCTTTCTCCTTCAATTCAGTTGCCCTCACTAAGGCAGGCCCTGCTCTCAAACCTCCACCTTAAGAAGTGAGGCCCCAGAGTGGCAGAGAAAGGCGGGAGAGAGGGAAGCGAACCGCACCGCACCGCACCTGAGTTAGAAGGTGTGGGTCTGTGTTCAGCTGGGACATTAGACAAATATAATTGCTATTAATAATATTAAAACTCAAGGCACGATTTCGGCAATGACAATCCACACTCACTGAGTGCTTTATACATGTCAGGTACTATACTAGTGTTGAAAGAAAAGCTTTAACAATTAAATTTAAAAGTTTATTTGAGCAAAGGGTAATTCATGAAGCAGGTAGCACTCTAAACCAAAAAGGGCTCAGAGCACTCTGCTCTGCCTGTGATGGGACATGAGCTTTTACAGGCAAAACACAGACGGACAGAAGTGGCAGCTGCGTTGGTTTCAGCTGGGCCTTATTTGCACATGGTCTGATCGCCTGGCTGCCTGGGATAGACTGAGACCTGGTTATCTATTACAAAATTGTATACTCCCACGGTGGGTTCCAGTGTGTTCACATACTAAGGTGGGTTATATGTTCTTACTTGGGAACTCGAAGTATGGAGACAGCCTCAGGCCAAACTTAATTGAACACAAGGTATTCTAGAAGCATGAACTAACATATTTCCAATAGCTCTTTGTATTTTTTTTTTAACAAACCTGAGGCTAAAAAGGGTGATTTTCCCACAGTCATTTTGGTAAGTATGATACTTTGATGAACCAATTAGACTTTTCTGGACTTCAGTTATTTGTTTTTAATCTGAAAAATGAAGGGATGGAATAGGAGCATGCTACAATTCTTTATAACGCCACGATTATTTGATTGGACAAATTCTCTTAGCCACGCAAGATGTGTTGTCTCTCTGTCATTTGAGTTTTGACAAACTGGTTCTGCTGCCCCATTCTTCTGAGTGTCTTTCACTTGGACAAGAGAGAGAAAAGGAAAGCATAGCCGTTGTGATGTAAGGGAAACTACTTCAGACTCACTTCCGGTAGCATGGTGTCTGGTGCAAAGAAAGCCTTCCGTGTGGGTGCTTCATGTCAGTCACTGTAATCAGCTTGCTCATGCCTAATTCTCCACCCAGTTCTTAATTTATTCATTTTCTGGAGACATAGGTCTAAGTGATCTTTCAAGTGGCTATACAGTCTAACATTCATATCCAAGACAACTAAAATGCCAAGTTATGAAATACCAAATTCATACAAATCAGGCTCAAACGAGGAAAAATGTTAATAATTTGTCTGTATTTCCTTTCTAGTGCCTCAACCACACATGGCTATTTTTGCTCTCAAAGCCTAATATTAAGGAAAATTATAGAAAGGAATATGCAGTTTGACACATTTTACTGATCAAGAACAATTTTCTTAATGATCTTTGAAATCCACTTGAAAGCCAATATAGATGAGAGATTACAAATGTGGGAATGAAGGGGGGTCCTGTTCATTCTCAGCGTTCAGGGGGCGGTAGGACATCCTGATCCGCCTTCTAATCACAGGCGACTGGAAGAAAACGCCAGCTCACAAAGGAAAGAAAACCTAAATAATAGCTTATTTATACAGTAATTAGATGATAGATAGATAGATAGATAGATAGATAGATAGATAGATAGATAGACAGACAGACAGATAGATAGATGAGGGACAGAGCGGGAGAGAGAGAGGTGAGGAAAACTCTTTAAAATATCACCATGGTAAATAGAATATCAGAGGTTCTTCATTTGTTTGTTTTGCTTTTGGAAGTACTTATATGTCAAGCAGGACTAGATGGTGACGCAAATCCCACCAAACACTAAAAGGAAGAGTCTATTTTATTGAAATTGAGAAAAACGCATACCCTCAAAGACTGAAGGCTGATCTTTGATTTGCTGGAAGCTTGCCTGGCAGTTGAAGATCTCCGTTCTGCAGCTTTGGATTACACCGATGATTAACCCTTTGTTTTCCAGAGTTTAGAGTTGAGATGGGGTTTCCTCAGAGCCCCGTTCATATCCTGCTGACCTGGACTTTCTCTCATTACTCTGTGCCCTCTACCTGTCCCTCCCACCCTCACTTTTCTGCTCGGGTGAAAGTAATCTGTTGAAATCCTTAGCAACCATTTACTTGATATGGTAAAAATCCAGTTGAAAGGTGCAAATAATTCAAGACTCGTATATATTTCTTAACTAGAAACTAATTTTTAGGTATCCTAGAAGGGTTTTTAATTGTTCCCAGGTATTTTAATAAACGCTTAAAATTTCAGTTCAGTGACATATTTTTAGTTGAAAATAATTTCAAATTTAAATAAATATTACAAGAATAAGAATAATACAAAGAACTCCCAAACACCTTTAATAAGATTTACTTTATGTTAACATTATACCCCATTTGTTTTCTCAATCTGTGCTCTGTCCCTACCTTTGTATCTCTGTCTCTCTCATATATGTGTGTGTGTGTATGTATATATGTGTATATATGTATGTGTATATATGTGTGTGTATATATATATCATTTGCAGTTAAGTTTCATAACATTGTAACATTCGTTATGACCTTTACTCTTCAGTTTATATTTCATAATATTTATATTTTTACATAAATCATATAATTTGACATTTTAGTAAGTTGATGCGTTTATTTTTATTCTGTATAGTTATATCTTTATGTTTTACCAACTCTTCCATTCACTCACTTTACTATGTTTTAAATTGACTCAATAATACACCTCATAGCACTTTTTTTCCTTCCACTGAGGATCCGTTCTAGGATAGGGAATTGCAATTACTTATCATGTCTCTTTAGTTTCTTTTCATTTGGAAAAATAATAATCTCTATATCCTTTGTCTTTGAGAACATTAACATTTTCTAAAAATACAGCCCCAGTTATTTATAAACATAATGTTTCTCATTTGGGGGTTGTCTGATGTTTATTCATGATTAGATTTCGGTGATGCATTCTCAGCTGGAATACAACGAGGTATATTTTGTTCTTCTCAAAACAAAGTATCACATCTGGGGTGTCCATATGCCCACAGTGGTGATCATAATTTTGATTACCTGAGCAAGTTGTTGTCTGGTTTCTCCATTATAAAAGTTATTCTTTTTTCTTTGCTACTAATAAGCAGTCTGTGGGTAGACAAGCACTTTAAGGGCATGAAACGCATTATTCCTCAGCAAAATATTCCCACTAGATTTATTATCAAAGATAATTCTAGCCTGATCCAGTCTTTACTCTGATGACTACAAAATGAAATTTTTTTTCTAACTTTATTACTTCTTACACGTTTACCAGTCATCATATAGCATTCTATTACTAGCAGGAACTTCCGTTCCTGTTTGTTTATCACTTTATATCTGTATGAGCTCCTGAATTCTCATTCTTTCCATGGTTTATAATTCATTACTGTTCTTATTTTGGTCTTCAGATCGTCCCAGATTCGGGTCACTGGAGCCCCCTTCAGATAGTACCTTGCAATATGCCTCCACCATTTTTTTAAGCACTATCTTACTTTTTGGCATAACAAGGTGATTTAGACTCACCTTGAATCTACCATGCCCGAGTCATAAAAACAACAGGTTTTCCAAGGATCCCTAGTTCTCTTTATGGAAATGATATTAGAGCACAAACCCCGGCCTCTTGGTGGTACTGAGGCATCTTTCCTTCTAGCTTCTTTTAGCAAACAGAGCTAGGAAACACGAAAATCGACACAGCCATATACACAGATACACATAGCTTTATGTGAGCACATGGCAAGGACCTATTCAGAGTCCCAGGGTTTGGGATTATTTTAAACTGAAGACATTTGCGATTCAACAGATACAGAAAGAAGGCTTTTTGGAGCTTTCCTTGTTTGACTAAAAGCAGAAACTTTGGGGAAGTGAGATTGCGTAACTGTGGGAGGTTTTTGCTCCCCGGAAGGAGACCCAGAGTGAACTGATGGTAAACTCCTCTATGGGGAAGTTTGATGGCCATGAAGAAGGTGGGAAGACCACATGCACTTCCATAAACAAACATTATCACAAACTGTCTCACCTCCTGTCTGTTCCTCTAGAAATCCCTTTGTCTTCCTTGAAAAAACCCACTTGTTCTTTCCACAGAGGCCCTTGCTTACCTCTCTCTTTGTCTAAGTTCTGTTATAAATCTCTATATGTCTAGCTACTTTTGGTGAGCTCCTACATGCCTGTGAAAAAACTTGTTTTTCCTGTTCATCTGACTTTTATCTGTCTAATTTGCAGGCTCCCAGATACTGAACCTAAGAGGGGAGGGAAAAACCTTTTGCTCCCTGAAAACATATATATTGGTATGCACATACATTTACATGTTTCTGGAAATTATGAGTTTGCAGTGATATCTCCAATTCTAATACATTCCACAGGCTCTCACTTCTCTTTCCCAATTTCATATCTTTGTGTAACTTCTTACAGAAGATAACCCTGACTTGCATAACATTCCCCAAGTTTTTAAGTACTTTTTAAAATCTCAGTAGCGTTTGGGGTAGAAGTGATTTTGGGTTACACGGATGAATTGTACAGTAGTAAAGTCGAAATTTTAGTGCATCCATCCCTGAGAAGTGTACACTGCACCCAATATATTTTATCTTTCATCCCCACTCCCAACCTTCCCCTTCGGAGTCTTCGGAGTCTTGTGATATCACTCTGTATGCCTTTGCATATCGATTGCCTAGCTCCCACTTACAAAGGGAGAACATGTGGTATTTGGTTTTCCACTCCTGGGTTACTTCACTTAGAATTATACCCTCCAGCTTCCTCTGAGTTGCTGCAAAAGACATTATTTGCTTCTTTTTTAAGGCTGAGTAGCATTCCATGATGTGTACATACTACATTTTCTTTATCCACTCATTGCTCAATGGGCACTTAGATTGGTTCCATGTCTTTGCAATTGTGAATTGTGCTGCAATAAATGTACACATGCAGGGGAATTTTTGACATAATGATTTCTTTATCTTTCGGTGGAAACTCAGTAGTAGAAATGCTGGATAGAATGGCAGATTCACTTTTGGTTCTTTTTTTTTTTTTTCTTTTTCTTTTTTTTTTTGAGACAGAGTCACTCTGTCCCCCAGGCTGGAGTGCAGTGGTGCGATCTCAGCTCACTGCAAACTCCGCCTCCCGGGTTCCCGCCATTCTCCTGCCTCAGCCTCCCGAGGAGCTGGGACCACAGGCGCCGCCACCTCGCCCAGCTAGTTTTTTGTATTTTTAGTAGAGACGGGGTTTCACCGTGTTAGCCAGGATGGTCTCGATCTCCTGACCTCGTGATCCGCCCGCCTCGGCCTCCCAAAGTGCTGGGATTACAGGTGTGAGCCCCCGCGCCCGGCCCACTTTTAGTTCTTTAAGAAACCTGTGTACTGTTTTCAACAGAGTTTATACTAATTTACATTTCCACCAGTGGTATACCAGAATTCCATTTTCACCACATCCACACCATCTGTTGTTTTTGACTTTTTAATAGTGGCTATTCTTGCAGGAGTAATGTAGTGTCTCACTGGGGTTTTAATTTACATTTCCCTGACGATTTTGTAATATTGAGCATTTTTTTTCACATTTGCTGACCATTTGTGTATCTTCTTTTGAGAATTGTCTGTTCATGTCATTTGTTCATTTTTGATAGGATTATTTATTTTTTCTTGCTGATTTGTTTAAGTTTCTTGTATATACTGGATATTTGTCCTTTGCTGAACACATAGTTTGCAAATATTTTTCCCATTCTATGGGCTATCTGTTTACTCTGATGATTATTTCTCTTGCTGTACAGAAGCTTTTTAGTTTAATGAGGTTCCATTCACTTATGATTTTTATATTCCATCTGCTTTTGGAATCTTAGTCATGAATTCTTTGCTTAGGTTAATGACGAGAAGAGTTTTTCCTAGGTTATCTTGTATAATTTTTATGGTTTCAGATCTTAGATTTAAATATTTGATCCATCTTGAGTTAATTTGTGTATAAGGTGTGAAATAGGGATTCATTTTCATTCTTCTACATATGACTAGCCAGTTTTCCCAGTGCCACTTATTGACTAGAATGTCCTTTCCCCAATTTATGTTTTTGTATGTTTTGTGAATCAGTTGGTTGTAAGTATTTGGCTTCATTTCTGGGTCCTCTATTGTGTTACATGTGCCTACTTTTATACCAGTACCACACTGTTTTGGCAACTATAGCCTTGTAGTGTAATTTGAAGTCTGGTAATGTGATGCTTCCAGATTTGTTATTCTCATTAAGATTGCTTTGGATATTCAGGCTGTTTTTGATTCTGTGTGAATTTTAGGATTGTTTTCTCTAACTCTGGAAGAAATGATGTTGGCATTTTGATGGGAATTGCACTGAATCTGTAGATCACTTTGGGCAGTATGGTCATTTTCATAACATTGATTCTACCTATCCATGAGCATGGGATGTATTTCTATTTGTTTGTATCACCTATGATTTCTTGTAGAAGTGTTTTGTAGTTCTTCTTTTGTAGATCCTTCACCTTCTTTGTTAAGTATATTCCTAGGTGTGTTATTATTATTTTTTTGCAGTTGTTGTAAAGGGTATTGAGTTCTTAATTTCATTCTCAGCTTGGTCATTCTTGGTGTATAGCAAGCAGTACTACTGATTTTTATACATTGAATTTCTAACCTGAGACTTTACTGAATTCACTTATCAAATCTAATAGTCTTTGGAGGAGTCTTTATGGTTTTCTAGGCATATAATCATATCATCAGTGAACAATGATAGTTTGAATTCCTCTTTTCCAATGTGGATGCCAATTATTTCTTTCTCTTGCCTGATCACTCTGGCAAGGACTTCCGGTACTACATTGAATAGAAGTGATGAAAATGGGTATCCTTGTCTTGTTCCAGTTTGCAGGGGTAATGCTTTAAACTTTTCTCCATTCAGTATAATGTTGGCTATGGGTTTGTCATATATGACTTTTTTTATTTTGAGATAAGTCCCTTCTATGCCTAGTTTGTTGAGTGTTTTATGATAAAAGAATGCTGGATTCTATTGAGTGCTTTTACTGCATCTATTTAAATGATCATTTTTTGTTTTAAATTCTGCTCATATGATGTATCATATTTATTGACTTGTGTATGTTAAATGACCCTTGCCTTCCTGAGCTAAAACCCATTTGATTGTGGTGTATTATCCTTTTTATGTGCTGTTGGATTCAGTTAGCTACTATTTTGTTGAGAATTTTTCATCTATTTTCATCAAGAATATTGGTCTGTAGTTTTCTTTTAAATATCCTTTCTTGGTTTTGGTATCAGGGGGATATGGCTTCATACAATGATTTAGGGAGGATTCCCTCTTTCTCAGTCTTTTGGAATAGTTAGAGAAAGATTGGCAGCAATTCTTCTCTGAATGTCTGGTAGAATTCAGCTGTGAATCCATTTGATATGTTTTGGCTGTGTTCCCACCCAAATCTCATTTTGAATGGTAGTTCCCATAATCCCCATATGTCATGGGAGGGACTCGGTGGGAGGTAGTTTAATCATGGGGGCAGTTACCCTCATGCTGTTCTCATGATAGTGAGTTCTCATGAGATCTGATGGTTTTATAAGAGGCTTTTCCCTGTTTTGCTCAGCACTTTCTCTTGCTGCTACCATATGAAGAAGGACATGTTTGTTTCCCCTTCCACCGTGATTGGAAGTCTCCTGAGGCCTCCCCAGCCATGATGAACTGTGAGTCAATTAAACCTTTTCCCTTTATAAATTATCCAGTCTCAGGTATGTCTTTATTAGCAGTGTGAAAGTGGACTAATACAGTAAATTGGTACCAGGTAATGGGATGCTGCTGTAAAGACACCTGAAAATGTAGAAACAACTTTGGAACTGGGTAACAGACAGAGGTTGGAAATGTTTGGAGGGCTCAGAAAAAAATGATAAGAAAATGTGGGAAAGTTTGGAACTTCCTAGAGGCTTGGAGAACTCAGAAGACAAGAAGATGAGGGAAAGTTTGGAACGTCCTAGAGACGTGTAGAACGGCTTTGACCAAAATGCTGTTGGTGATATGAACAATAAAGTCCAGGCTGAGGTGGTCTCAGATGGGGATGAGGAACTTGTTGGGAACTGGAGTAAAGATCACTCTTGCTATGCAAAGAGACTGGTAGCATTTTGCCCCTGCCCTAGAGATCTGTGGAACTTTGAACTTGAGATAGATAATTTAGGGTATCTGGCAGAAGAAATTTCTAAGTGGCAACGTGTTCAAGAGGAAGCAAAGCATAAAAGTTTGAAATATTTGCAGCCTGATGATGGAGTAGAAAAGAAAAACACGTTTTCTTGGGAGAGATTGAAGTCAGCAGCAGACATTTGCAGAAGTAATGAGGATCCATATGTTAATCACCAAGACAATGAGGAAAATATCTCCAGGTCATGTCGGAGACCTTTGCAGCATCACCTCCCATTACAGGACTGGAGGCCAAGGAAGAAAAAATTCTTTCCTGGGCTGGGCCCAGGGCCCTCCTGCCATGTACAACCTAAGGACTTGGTGCCCCGAGTCCCAGCTGCTCCAGCCATGGCTCAAAGTGGCTGAGGTAGAGCTCAGGCCATGGCTTCAGAGGGTGCGAACCCATGCCTTGTCAGCTTCCACAGGGTGTTGAGCCTGAAGATGCACAGAAGAAGTGAGGTTTGGAAACCTCCGCCTAGATTTCAGAGGATGTATGGAAACACCTGAATGTCCAAGAAGAAGTTTGCTGTAGGGGCAGGGCCCTCATGGAGAACCTCTGTTAGGGCAGTGCAGAAAGGAGAAATGAGGTGTTGGAGCCCCCACACCAACTCCCCACTGAGGCACTGCCTAGTAGAGCTGTGAGAAGACAGCCATTGTCCTCCAGACCCCAGAATGGGAGATCCACCGACAGCTTGTGCCATGGGCCTGGAAAAGCCACAGACACTCAATGCCAGCTTGTGAAAGCAGCTGGGAGGGGGGCTGTAGCCTGCAAGGCCACAGGGACAGAGCTTCCCAAGGCCATGGGAACCCACCTCTTGCATCTGCATGAACTGGTTGAGAGATATGGTGTCAAAATAGATTATTTTGGAACTTTAAGGTTTAATGACCACCCCATTAGATTTCAGATTTGCATGAGGCCTGCAGCCCCTTTGTTTTGGCCAATTTCTCCCATTTGGAATGGGTGTACGTACCCAATGTCTGTACCCCCATTGTATCTAGGAAGTAATTAACTTGCTTTCGATTTTACAGGCTCATAGGCGGAAAGGGCTTGCCTGGTCTCAGATGAGACTTTGGACCTGAACTTTCAAGCTAATGCTGGAATGAGCTAAGACTTAGGGGACTGTTGAAAGGGCATAATTTTGTTTTGAAATTTGAGGACACGAAATGGGAGAAGCCAGGAGGGCAGAATAATATGGTTTGGCTGTGTTCCCACAGAAATCTCATCTTGAATTGCAGTTTCCATAATCTCCACATTGCCATGGGAGGGACTCAGTGGGAGGTAATTTAATCATGGAGGCGATTACCCTCATGCTGTTCTCATGATATTGAGTTATCACAAGATCTGATGTTTTTATCAGGAGCTCTCCTCTCCTTTCTTCAGCAGTTTCTCTTGTTGCTGCCATGTGAAGAGGGATGTGTTTGCTTCCGCTGCCACCATGATTGTAATTTTCCTGAGGCCTCCCAAGCCATGCTGAGCTGTGAGTCAACTAAACCTCTTTCCTTTGTAAATCGCCCAGTCTCGGGTATGTCTTTATTAGTAGCAAGAGAATGGCCTAATATATCATCTGACCATGGGGTTTGTTTTAGTTGTTGGCAATTGTTTTTTATTACATATTCAATCTCACTGCTTGTTATTGGGCTCTTCAGGGTATCTATTTCTTCCTGACTTAATCTAGGAGGGCTGAATGTTTCCAGAAATTTATTTATATTCTCCAAATGTTCTAGTTTGTGTGCATAGAGGTGATTATTGTATTTTGAATAATCTTCTGTATTTCTGTGGAGTTGGTTGTAATGTCTCCAGTTTCATTTCTAATTGAGTTTATATGTATCTTTTCTCTTTTTTAGTAATGATTAATCTGGCTAATGATATATCATTCTTTTAGCTGTTCAAAGTACCTGCTTTTTGTTTAATTGATCTTTCATATTTTTGTTTGTTTTAGTTTCATTTAGTTACACTCTGATCTTTGTTATTTCTTCTGCTAACTTTGAGTGGCATTTATGACTGTTCCTCTAGTTCCTTGAAGTGCAACACTGCATTATCAATTTGTAATCTTTCAGGCTTTTAACGCTGTAAACATTCCTCTGAGCACGACTTTCCTATATCTTGATGAATTGTGTCACTCTTATTCTTCATTTCAAGGAATTTTTAAATTTCCATCTTGATTTCACTGTTTGCCCCCAAATAATTCAAGAGCAGATTGTTTAATTTTCATGTACTTGTGTAGCTTTGAGGGATTCCTTTTGTAATTAATTTCCAGTTTTTTCCACAGCTGTCTGAGTAGATATTTGATATTATTTAGATATTTTTTAATGTATTGAGAGTGATTTTGTGGCCTATCGTATGGTCTGTCTTGTAGAATGTTCCACGTGCTGATGACAAAAAAATATACATTCTACAGTTCTCGGGTAGCATGTTTGATAAATATCCGTCAGGTCAATTTGTCGTAGAGTATAGCTTAAGCCCTTTGTTTCTTTGTTGACTTTCTGTCTTGATAATCTGTCTAGTGCTCTCAGTGGAGTATTGAAGTCCCTGTTGTATTAGTTCATTCTCATGCTGCTATGAAGAAAAGCCTGAGACTGAGCAATTTACAAAGAAAAGAGGTTTAACTAACTCACAGCTCTTCATGGCTGGGAAAGCCTCAGGAAAGCTACACTCACGGGGGAAGGGGATGCAAACATACTTCTTCATAAGGTGGCATGAGAGAGAATTGCAAGCAGGGGAAATGCCAAAGGCTTACAAAACCATCAGATATCATGAGACTCACTCATTATCATGAGAACAGCATGGGGAAAACTGCCACCATGATTCAATTACCTTTACCAGGTCCTGTATTTGACATGTGGGGATTATTACAATTCAAGGTGAGATTTGGGTGGGGACACAGAGCTAAATCATGTCACCTACTATTATTGTGTTGCTGTCTATCTCATTTTTTAGGTCTAGTAGTAAATGTTTTATCGATCTTGGATCTCCAGTGTTAGGTAGATCTAAGTTTAGAATTATAATATATTCTTTTTTGGATTAATCCTTTTATCATATAATCACTTTCTTTTTTTTACTGTTGTGTTGTAAAGTCTGTTTTAATCTGATGTAAGAATACCTACTCCTGCTTACTTTTGATTTTAATTTGCATGGAATATCTTTTTCCACCCCTTTACCTTTAGTTGATATGAGTCCTTATATGTTGGGTGAGTCTCTTGAAAATAGTAGATATTTTATTTGTGATTTTTTCGATCCATTCTGCCAAATTGTATCTTTTAAGTGGAGCACTTAGGATATTTGCATTTAACATTAATAATGAGGTGTGGTGTATTGTTCTAGTCATCATGTTAATTGTTACCTAGATACTTTGCTTTCTTCATTGTGTTATTGTTTTATAGGCTTTGTGAATTTTATGCTTTCAAAAGGTTCTATTCTGGTGCATGCATATCAACCTTCTGTTTCAAAATTTAGAACTCCTTTTAGCATTTCTTGCAGGGCTGGACTGTTATTGACAAATTCTCTCAGCACTTATTTGTCTGACAATGAGTTCATTTCTTTTTCATTCCTGAAACTTAGTTTTGATGTATACAAAATTCTTGACTCACAGTTGTTCTGTTTCAGGAGGCTAAAGATAGGATCCCAATCCCTTTTGCCTTGTAAGGTTTCTGGTGAGAAGTCTGCTGTTAGTCTGATAGGTTTTCCTTTATAGGTTACCTGATGCTTTTTTCTCACTGCCCTCAGAATTATTTCCTTCATGTTGACTTTTGGTAAATGGATAACCATATGTCTTGGTGAAGTCCTTTATGTGATGAATCTTCCAGGCATTCTTTAGCTTCTTGTATTTGGAAATCTAAATCTCTAGCAAGGCTGGGGAAGCTTTCTTCAACTATTCCCTCAAATAAGTTTTCTAAACTTTTTTTGCTTTTTCTTCTCCCTCAAGAACACCAATTATTCTTATGTTTGGTCATTTTACATGATCTCATATTTCTTATAGACTTTTTACTTTTTTTCTTTATTTTTGCCTGATTAGATTAATTTGAATGCTTTGTTTTTGAGCTCTGAAATTCATTATTCTACTTGTTCTAGTCTTTTGTTAAACTTTCCATTGCGTTTTACAACTCCCTAAATGTGTCTTTTATTTTCAGAAATTCTGATTGGCTTTTTTAAAAAACATCCATCTTTTTAGAAAATGTTTTATTCATATCCTGAATTGATTTTTAATTTCTTTATGTTGGTTTTAACCTTTCTCTGGTATAATGTTGAGCAGCTTAACGATCAAACTTTTGAATGTTTTACCTAGTATTTCAAAGATTTTATCTTGCTTTGGATCCATTGCTGGAGAGCTGATGTAATCTTTTGGGGGTACTACAGAATCCTGTTTTGCCAGATTATTTTTCTGGTTTCTTCTCATTTGGGTAGACTGTTTTTTCTAATTATTCTTAAATTGTGTATTTGACTGATTTTTTAAAATTTCTTTTTTCCCCTTAAGGATGTGACTTTAATGTTTTTAGTTTATTGTAGTCAATTTGGCTCTTTGTGCTTTTAGGAGTAGGACTCTGTATAAGTTTCTTGATTATATAGTCTTTGTATGATAGCTTTCTCAGATACTGGTTGTAGTAGCAATGTGCTTGGTGTGTGTGCAAGTTTACTGTCACCTATGGGGTTGGAATGAAAGAGGCCTCTTGAAGCTCTCACCTCATTCCCCCAAGGTGTGCATGCTTTTATTTATTTGTTTTCCTCATTATTTTATTTATTGAGTTGAATAGTTCAGGCTTCAGGCCAGTAGAGGGGGTGTCCCTGAGTAGAAACCAGTTGTGGTAAAAGCACATAGGTAAATGCTATTTCCAGTGGCAGGTAGAGGTCCCAGCCTTGAGAGAGATGGCTGCAGGAACTGTCAGTAAAACACACTGACGTATTATCAGGGGGAAGGGCAAGACCCACTTTAGCTCAGGCCAGCAGGAAAGTCATCCACCTCCCAGACACACTGCTGACCTGGTGTTCTAGCTATTCAGATCAGACAGGCTCCTCTTTTTATCTGCAGGAATGTTGATGTTCCAGGTGGAGAGAAATTGAGACTCTACCTCTTCTCTCGTGCAAGCCTGAACCTACAGGGTTATCCGCCTGTGGGAATGCAGTCACCCTGAAGTGTCTTGAAGTGCTTCAGAAAGGCTATGTGTAGTTCTACCATGCTAGCTCCCATGGGAGAAGCCCCAGTTGGTTCTGCTGTGTGGAAAAGGGGGAAATCTCCTTCTCTAAGACCCTTTATGAGCACCAGTGCTGCCTGTCTGTTGAGCTGTAGACTATCCCTGCTGAGCCCAGCACTGCAACTGGGTCTCTGTTGAAGTAAACTTGTCACCAGTGGAAAAACCTGGGACTCAAGGCCTGCCGTCTATAATCTTTTGTCTTATGGGATGTTCCCTTGATGTGGTTCACTTCCTCTTCTCCTAGGATTAGGAGTTCCTGATAACCAGACTAGAGTGAATGTTGCTGCTCCTCTCGGTCTAGCTGCCCAGCGAGGCTGCCACAACCCAAGCTGGTGTTGGGGAATGTCTTCACGGGAGCCAGTGATAGAAACTGCCCTCAAGTCTCCCAGCAGTGGGTACCAGCGCTCACTCTGACGAGTGTGGCAGGGAAGTGACAGACTGTAAAATTCCTTGGGTGTAAATAGCCTTGGTGTGTTGGCTTTCTCAAATGCTGATTGCAGTAGTAATGAACTGGTCACACGGTCACACTCAGGAGTTCCTGGTTGGACAGGGTGGTGCAGGCAGTGGAGACAGCTGAGGTCAAATACAGTGGAAATAGCCAGGGTGGTGCAGGCAGTGGAGATAGCTGTGTTCTCCTTCCTGGATGCAGTGTTAGTCTTCCTGGAGATGCTGAAATGGATGGTGTCAGTTGGCTTCCAGCCAAGAGGTGGAAATGCAAAGGAGAACCAGCTGCAGTAGTAGTGGTAAGATTTGCGTTTGCCTTATGTTACCCAGAGAAAGTATTCTGGTTTCTAAGGTGATGGGAGGGGCCATAGGGCTTCCAGAAGTTTCTATCCTTTGTGTTAAGCTACCAGAGTAGGTGGAGAAGCAAAGTCAGGTGGGGGATGGGTCAGGCAGCTTCAAGTTCTTGATCTCCACTTGCAGGGCAAGCAGACGTCCCTGCGGGGATCGGGGGGCAGTTCTCTGGCCACTGGGATAATGTTCCAGAAAGGAACATAACTGCCTCTCCTTCACAGAAGGGTTCACACAGGGAGTGGAGAATAGCAGGCCAAAGTAAGCCTCACCTAGCTCCCACACACTTGGCTCAGCAGGTCTGTAACCCTCAGTATTTGCTACCAGCAACTAGCTAAATTCCACACAGTCCATGCTCAGAACTCAAAGCTGCCCCAGGCTCTAGACCTTTTCCGGGCTGAGACAGGAATCTTGGGTTTCAGGCCATTCCCTTCCCTGTTCACCTGCAAAGCTAGGGCACCCAGGTCCTGTGCCCACGGCAGCAGCACACTTTCCACTCACCCCCAGCAAGTATTTTTCTAATGACTGCATTTAACATGTATCACTCTGACTTTTGTCTATAGTATTTTTATTCTTGTTTATTTCCCTTTTTATTTGAGAGTTGTCCAATAGAACTTATAATTTCCAGGTAATAAAGTCTTTTTGTTTCATTTTCAATTTCTAGGGATACTGTATTATGATCAGAAACTGTAGTATTTACATTATATGGAATAGCCAGATGTTTTCTCTATGCCCTAGTATATGATAAATCTTTGTGAATTTTCCATACATAATTCAGAAAAAATATTTTCTATTTTTATGGTGTGTTATTCAATATACATCTAAAAGTTCTCTTATTATGCTGTTTGTTTAGTTTTTTCTATTTTAATATATATTTTGTTCATTTATTTGTCTTTTGCAGAGAGCGGTATGTTAAATATCATCTATATTAGTGTGCATCTATGTATTTTTCTTTGCAGCTTTTACACTTCTTATTTAATATAGGTATTTGCCACATTATTTTGTGTGTGGACGCCCATGACTATTGTATTTTCATTCAAGATTATGGTGTTTACCATTGCAAAATATTCTTTTTTATTTTATTAAATGCTGCTTGAATTCTACTTTATGTAGTATCAGAGGCTTAATATTTTCTTTCTTGTCTCATTTGAATTAGTAGATCTTTAGTTTGTCTTCTAGTTATATCATTTCTAACCACTGAATTTTTAGTGTTCCCCTTGTATATGACATAGATTTGGTTTTGTTTTATGAGTTAATTTGAACGTATTTTTTCTTTAGTAAGCAAGTTAGGGTCATTCACGTTTATTGATATGATGGTTATGTTTATTCTCAATTCTGTCTTTCATGTTATATTACAATTACAGTGCAAATTAAATTTAGTGTGACTTTTTGGATTTCTTAAAATTTCTTTCAGTGTTTGAGAAAATTTATACGTTTATTTATATGTTGGTGGTTAACTTTGAATTCATATTTTAATAAGTTTTCAATTCCTTTTTTTCTCATTTAACATGTTATTATTTGATATGTTGGTTTCTTTTTTTTTTTTTTTTTTTTTTGAGATGGAGTCTCGCCCTGTCGCCCAGGCTGGAGGACAGTATCACAATTGATATATTGGTTTCCAATAGTATTTATTAATTCCAATATTCTAAGATGAAACAATTAAAAATTATATTCTACTTTTTCTTCTTCTCTTCCTTCTCTCATTCATTGGTTTTATTCCTTCTACTTTGTGTGGACACATAATGGATAATTTTTAAATACAAATCTACCCATGACCCCACCCTTGTGTTACTCATATACCTGCAATGAACTTATAAACTCCTCAGCCTTTTTGCCAATGATTTCCAAGTCATTTTTTTTAGATGAAGCTCATCTTCTAGTAGATACTTCAGGAAGTGAAATTGTGTGCAGTGTTCCATTGTATAGAATTTTTTTTTAGATGAAGTTCATCCTCTACATACCTCAGAAAGGGAAATTATGACAGTATTGAGTTCTGGAACATTCAGATATGTGCCTTCAGCCAAGTGCAGTGGCTCACACCTGTTATCCCAGCGCTTTGGGAGGCCAATGCAGGTGGATCACCTGAGGTCAGGAGTTTGAGACCAGCCTGGCTTATGTGGCAAAACCCTGTCTAAACTAAAATTACAAATATTATCTGGACATGGTGGCTCATGCCTGTAATCCCAGCTACTCAGGACGATGAGGCAGAAGAATCTCTTGAACCTGGGAGGAAAAAGTTGCAGTGAGTCATTGCACTCCAACCTGGGAGACAGAGCAAAACTCCTCCATTTCAAAAAGAAAAAGGAAAAAAAAAAAAAGAAAAAGAAATGTGCCTTGACACTTGAAAGACAATTTGACCAGACATATTATCTTTGACTCATTCTGTCTTTCTTTAAGCTTTTCTGAAAATGTTATTGCATTGGTGGCTTTCTTTCCATGTTGTTTTCAAGGAATCATACCCCATCTAGGTTGTTTTCTGATTTATAAGTAATTTTATCTTCCTGCTTGAAAATCATAACTTCGTTTTTGTTGTTGAAGTCTAACAGTTTTATTAGAATATGACTGAAAGATAATTACTCCAAGTTATTTTCCTTGAAAATACATTTTCATTGTGTACTTTTGGATATAGTTCAAAGTATTAATTTTGGTCATTGTTTTGGTTTTCTACTCCAGAAACATCAATTATATATATGTTGGACCTTCTTTGCTGTCTGTAATTCCTCTTTATTCTTTCTCTATATCATTTTTATTTTCTTGATTTTCTGATATTCTGTAATGCTCATTATTAAATTTTTGATGTATCTTTGGGGGTCTCTAATTTAGTCTTTAACTATTGTGTAATATTGCTTTCTATTTCTTTCTTTTCAAGTTCAATCAACTCATTTAATTCCTACGGTGTTTTTATAATTTGACGTTGTAGAATTTTAATGTTTTCTTGTTTGTTTTGTTTTGTTTTGTTGTTTTGTTGTTGTTGTTGCTTATATTCCCAAATACTTGCTTTAAAATATGTAATTCATCTTGAAGTATTGTGTTACAGTTTTTGAGGTGATGTTTAACCAACACCAAAGCTTTTATTTATTTATTTATTTTTACATGGCCCTGTGTGCAATCTACTTTCTTCTATTCCTATTCATTTTGTGGACAGAGTTCCTAGTTTGAGAGTTTCTTCTGCCAGTGTGGCATTCTGTCAGGCAGGACTTTTTGTGGACAATGGTGGTGGTGGTGATGGTCGTATAGGAAAAAGGAAAAGACTGAAGCTTTACAAAATCCTGATTTTTCTCTCTGATTCATTATTCCTCCTCACCTTTTTGTCTCCAATAAGTGTCACCCCGTGTATCTGAAGTGACTATCTGTTGCTACAATTTAGCACATGTTTTAGTATCTTTTTTACAGCATTTCTCTGAATTGTGTCTCAATCTGTGTTCCTTATTTTGGCATTAGTGCACATTTTCTTACTGAGGCATGATTTTTCCTGTCTTCTGCACATCTTTCACATTCATCTACATCCTTATTGCAGAGTTATTTAAACTCCTCTAGCCTGCATCCTCAGATGTCTAATAGGGTTTATGTGAGCTCTCTTGACATTGCCTATTTTATTCTCTCCTGTGGTAAATTGAAGATTTCAATGTTAACATTCTCTGTCTCCATGGATTCTATACGGTTTTGTTTGCTCTCAGTGTGAACTTTATGGATTTTTGGAGAGGATGTGTGGGAGATTCAGAATCAGTCTGTCAACATTATTTTCCAAACCTGCAAATCTGAGAGTTAATTTTGTAAGAAAAAAATAAGGACTCTCCCACATATACACTCTCCATAAGTGTGAGCTGCATATGGTTACTTCCTTCCAAAGAACATAATACAGAAAAGGGGAAATACAAAGTTCTGGCAAACACTGCTTTCACCAAGTGACTAAGGTGAAGATCAGTGGTCATGAATCATGCTACTGGAATATGCCCTTGATATGAACATGGCAATATATTCTATGATCTTCCTCTCCAAAACACATAAATCCAGTTTAGTCATGAGACAAACATCAGATAGATTTTAATAGAAGAGTGTTCTGTAATAGTTTACCAATACCCTCCAAAACTGTCAAGGTCAGGAAAAACAAGGAAAGTATATGAAATGTCACAGCCAAAAGGATTCTAAGGAGATATAAAAATGAAATATAATGTGGGGCCGGGCCCGGTGGCTCACGCCTGGAATCCCAGCACTTTGGAAGGCCGAGGTGGACAGATCACGAGGTCAGGAGATTGAGATCATCCTGGCTAACATGGTGAAACCCTGTCTCTACTAAAAATACAAAAATTAGCCAGATCCCCTTCCTTTCACCACATATAAAATTAAATCAGGATGATTAAAGACTTAAATGTAAAACCTAAAACTATAAAAACCCTGCAAGAAAACCCAGCAAATATCATGCTGGACCTATTTCATGATGAAGATGTCAAAAGCAATAAAAACCAAAATCGACAAATGAGACCTAATTAAACTAAAGAGCTTCTGCACAGCAAAGAAACGATCAGCAGAGTAAACAGACAATCTACAGAATGGGAGAAAATATTTTCACACTATGCATCTGAAAAAGGTCTATCCTTAGGGAAATGTCATCCAAAGCTACAAAGAGATCCCATCTTACACTAGTCAGAATGGCTACTATTAAAAAGTCAAAAAATAACAGATGCTGGCAATCTTGTAGAGAAAAGGGAACACTTGTGTGCTGCTTGTCGGAATGTAATGTAGTTCAACCATTGTGGAGAGCAGTTCAGTAATTTCTCAAAAAACTTCAGATAGAACCAGCATCCAACCCACCAATCCCATCATTGGGTATATACCCAAGGGAATATAAATTGTTCTACCATAAGGGCACATGTATGTGTACATTTATCTCAGCACTATTCACAATATCAAAGAAATAATATCAAAGAAAATGCCCATCAATTATGGGCTGGATAACAAAACTATGGTACATACACACCATGCACTACCACGTAGCCATAAAATAGAATGAGATCATGTGCCCTGCAGCAGCATGGATGGAGCTGGACACCGTTATCTTAAGCAAATTAATACAAGAGCAGAAAACCAAGTATTGCATGTTCTCACTTATAAGTGGGCGTTAAACATTGAGAACAAATGGACACGAGGGAAGAAGGAAACAACAGACGCTGGGGCCTGTTTGAGGGTAGAGGGTAGAAAGAGAGTGAGGACAGAATGACGTATCAGGTACTATGCTTATTACCTAGGTGACAAAATAATCTGTACACCAAACCCCCGTCACCCACAAATTTCCTAGATAACAAACTCGTACATGTAGCCCTGAATCTAAAAAGTAAAAATGAAACAGTGTTGATAAGATTTCTGTTGCAAATCTCCTATATGAATAGTTATTGAAATTCTAAAAACAGAAACTTAAAAATAATGCTATTCAGAAATTCAAAAAAACTCTAGTGCTCATATAGGTTTGCATTATCTTCCAATCATCAAATTAAGAAACAGCAAAAGTGAAAGAAAAGCCTTGACTTGCGTTCTGCATTTCAGTGATGTGGACCATCTGCTCCACATGTTAAAATGAAGATGGGGATTTACTGCTGCATCTTTTTCATATGAATAAAACACAACTCAGATTTCCATCAAAGAACAAAACCAAATTAATTGCACAGTGAGATAAATACAAACACAAACTTTTCAACATCCTAAGAGAGAAAAGGCAGTTCTTAACTGATTACAGTAAAAATGAGATACAGCTCAGATTGATCAGGGTTTTTAAAACTTACATGGAAAATAAAACAAAAATGTGAAAATCTTAATGAGATTCTCCAAAAGAATAAAATATTTGTCAATCGGTGCTACAATCATTAAGTTAAAATTGAATGTCCATAATCAAATAAAAGTCTTATTTTAAAAGTTCCACATAATGTGGAAAGATGAACTGGAAAATCCAATGAAAATCTTAGGTGCTGCTCTCCAAAAACAAAAAAGATAAAGAACTTCATTTGAAAACAGAGATTGCTTTGCTTTTTTCTGGAGATCTAGGGAAACTATGAGATTATTTCTTTGATACGTTTTTATGTTGTCAGATTTCCCAAATGCCCGCAAAGATTTTGTATAATCAAATAATGAGAAATATGCATTTAAAAAATTCCATTTAACTTTTGGAAGTCAACAAGCTAAAGAAAGTACACTTACTGTCGTTGTTCTGTCTTTTGTTCCCCATTTATCTTAAAAGCTGCTTCTTTCTTTCTCTGGTTCAAAGAGACAAGTAAGTAACTCTGGAGACATAAAAGTGAATTACTGGCCGAGTGCTGACCTCATAATGGTAGTCTCTAGAGCACTCGATAAAAAAAAATCACATATGGTGTAAGTTCAATCATTTCAGACTTTTGCAATTTAAAATGCCTTCTTTTGTGTAAGGAGATGACAGTGGCCGCATCGACAGGTCGTCTGTTTCTGTGCTGCTTTTCCAGGTGGATGCACATCTAACATCTTCCTCGTGGGCGTTCCTGTGAAAAATTACTGACTTTGGGAGATGGCTGTGGCTAAAATAGCAAATTTACTGGCCCTCTGGGAGATCAACATCCTCAGCATTGTTTTTGTTGTTGTTGTTGTTGTTGTTGTTTAGCTAAAACTCAAATAATGACCCCTGACTTGCAGATTTTATTTGAGTTAAATCAGATTTGTTAATGTTTAGACCTCAACGCTAAAACAGCGCACACCACATGGTAAATGCAGACATGCATTTGTTGAATGTGAAAGTCTTCGTCTCGTTAGTGACCACACTCACCACACACCATGGTAAATGCAGACATGCATTTGTTGAATGTGAAAGTCTTCGTCTCGTTAGTGACCACACTCACCACACACCAAAAGTGTGGGGAAATAAAGAATCACTTCTTATTAAAAAGAGATTAGCTGCTCTTAGAGGCAAGGACAGGAAAGACCTTTAGTTATTTTAGATTTTAAAACAAAACTGGCCTTTAAAAAAACGTGGAATTAATTGTTGTTTTATTCCTGCTATTGTTTGGAGGGAGGAAAGTACATTTATGGTCCAAAACTGAGAACCAAAGCCACTGATCACCACACATCCGAGTGTGCATTCTGCCAACAATTTGCCCACAGTTGGGGCCAGAGCTGGCCAGAAGCACTACGGTACGGAGAAGGGCCAGATTAGATTAACCCCCAAAGCAATACAACTTATCACCAATAACGATGAGGAGATGAGCTTGTGGCTAGAGGGATTCCTAGAACAAAGTTATGCAGAGAGTCTCTTCACTCTCTTCCATCCCAGAGGGAGTCCAAGAGGAAAGATGTGAAGACGGTGATGTAAACACGGCGATGCCTGCATGCACAGGAGATGGGAGGCATGTCTGCTTAGCCAGTATACCTACCAGTTATCTGCTGTGTTACCAGGCCTGGCCCAGGGGGTCTGGGAGAGTAGGTAGGCATGGTGAGGAAGTGTGAGTGCTTTATCTGCTGTGTTACCAGGCATGGCCCGGGGGGTCTGGGAGAGTAGGTGGGGATGGTGAGGAAGTGCGAGTGCTCCGTGGGTATGGTAGAACCACGCAGCGTAGCTGAGTGTGAAGCTACTTGCCAGCATTCTACTCGAGATTCTCGTGTAGATAACGGATCCCAGCAGCAAGAAGGTCATGGCAGGGGATATAGAGGAGGTGGAGGCAGGATGTGTAGAGGTGGCCAGGAGTGTAGAAAAGGCCAAGTCTGAGCTGGGCAGTGGGAGGTTCCTCTCTTCTGTGGTCCTCTGAAGAGTCCACACACAAGCCCCAATGAGAGAACTGGCATTTAAATGAGAAATGAGAAAGAGCAACAGCCAACCAGAGAGAATTTTGCAATTTCCTGTTTAACTGGGATTTTTTAAATTATACTTTAAGTTCTAGGGTACATGTGCACAACATGCAGGTTTGTTACATATGTATACATGTGCCATGTTGGTGTGCTGCACCCATTAACTTGTCATTTACATTAGGTATATCTCCTCATGCTATCCCTCCCCCATGCCCCCACCCTATGACAGGCCGCGGTATGTGATGTTCCCCTTCCTGTGTCCAAGTGTTCCCATTGTTCAATTCCCACCTATGAGTGAAAACATGCGGTGTTTGGTTTTCTGTCCTTGTGATAGTTTGCTGAGAATGATAGTTTCCAGCTTCTTCCATGTCCTTATAAAGGACATGAACTTATCCTCTTTTATGGCTGCATAGTATTCCATGGTGTATATGTGCCACATTTTCTTAATCTAGTCTATCATTGATGGGCATTTGAGTTGGTTCCAAGTCTTTGCTATTGTGAATAGTACCGCAATAAACATACGTGTGCATGTGTCTTTATAGCAGCACGATTTATAATACTTTGGGTATATACTGAGTAATGGGATGGCTGGGTCAAATGGTATTTCTAGTTCTAGATCCTTGAGGAATCACCACACTGTCTTCCACAATGGTTGAACTAGTTTACAGTCCCACCAACAGTGTAAAACTGTTCCTATTTCTCCACATCCTCTCCAGCACCTGTTGTTTCCTGACTTTTTAAAGATCCACATTCTAACTGGTGTGAGATGGTATCTCATTGTGGTTTTGATTTGCATTTCTCTGATGGCCAGTGACACTGAGCATTTTTTCATATGTCTGTTGGCTGTATAAATGTCTTCTTTTGAGAAGTGTCTGTTCATATCCTTTGCCCACTTTTTGACGGGGTTGTTTGATTTTTTCTTGTAAATTAGTTTAAGTTCTTTGTAGATTCTGGATATTATCCCTTTGTCAAATGGGTAGACTGCAAAAATTTTCTCCCATTCTGTAGGTTGTCTTTTCATTCTGATGGTAGTTTCTTTTGCTGTGCGGAAGCTCTTTAGTTTAATTAGATCCCATTTGTCAATCTTAGCTTTTGTTGCAATTGCTTTTGGTGTTTTAGACATGAAGTCCTTGCCCATGCCTATCCTGAATGGTATTTCCTAGGTTTTCTTCTAGGGTTTTTGTGGTTTTAGGTCTAACCGAGATTTTTTAAATTTTATTTTTCTTCTTCTTACATTCCCCTCAAATGCACTGAAGGAGCTATCACCTAGCAAAAGAGAAAAGGGCCTATTAAAGAGCTGATAAACTCCATCTTTTCCCCCATTGCCACCTCACACACACACTCTTAGCCACAATAGCAACAGGCTAGTCTAACCACGTTAGAAAGAACAGGAGATTTCTTTGGTAGAGCATCACAACAAATCCTAAAACATATGTGCAAATGCAAAGGGCAAAAAATAGTCATAACAATCTTAAAGAACAAGGAGGAAAAATATACACTATTAGGTTTCAAGACTTTTCATAAAACCATAGTAATGAAGACAGTGTGACACTGGTGTAACAGCCAGTGAGCTCCACACTGCCTTATTACTATGGTATAATGAAAAGGGAGCTCTGAAATTGACCCACATATATGGTCCCCTGATTGACCACAAATAATGGTATCGGAGCAATGGTATATCCATATGATGAAAAAATTAACCTTGACACTCATCTCACATTATGCACAAAATTTACTTGAGGTGGACCATAAACAAAATGTGAGATGTTCAACAATAAATCTGCTAAGTTCAACTGTGTGCCAAGCTGCTCTGGAGAACTGCAACAAACTCAGCAGCAACTGCAGCAAACTCAAAAGGTGCCCTGGGATATTCTGCGTTTTGGAGGGAAACAGAGCAATACAAACTTCTGTCAAATTCCTCACAAAATATCAGCTAAGCTAATTCATACTTTCAGCATCACATTGTGCCACATTTTATTCTGTGCATACCTTAGCAAAATTAGGTGTTCAATGATGGCTGTCAAAGAAAGCAAGTACTAAGAAAAAATTAGTATGGAAGAGGGTAGGAAATTTTGATCTAGGTAGTTACTTATTTTGTACATAAGCAAAAATTTAGAATTGTCATTTTATGTGCTTTTCTGTATTTATTTTCTTTTATTTTTTATAGTATTACTTTTTTGAGATGGAGTCTCGCTCTGTCACCCAGGCTGGAGTGCAGTGGCGTGATCTTGGCTCACTGCAAGCTCCGCCTCCCAGGTTCATGCCATTCTCCTGCCTCAGCCACCCGAGTAGCTGGGACTACAGGCGCCTGCCACCACACTCAGCTAATTTTTTGTATTTTAGTAGAGATGGAGTTTCACCATGTTGGCCAGGCTTGTCTGGAATTCCTTACTTCAGGTAATCCACCTGCCTCAGCCTCCCAAAGTGCTGGGATTACAGGTGTGAGCCACCACGCCTGGCCTGTATTTATATTATGTCTCAATAAATAAATAACCAGAACTTAGTTTTAATTAGTATAATAAGACAATTCTAAATTTAAGTCACTACACTATTATTTAATCTGACCAAACTAAGTGCAAAGGCATTCAACATAGGGCAGTTAATGGCAGTTATTTACAGAAATCTTCCGTATTTACATGTCCTACAATGTGATGTTTCTTCACATATAGTTTGTTCTATAAGCATAACATACCATGGTTCCTAAACCATGAGTTTGGGTTCTCGCTGCACTATTTATTGTTTGCATAACCCCGACAAGTTACCTCATCTCTTTTAAAACCAAGATAAAAATGTCACCATACCTTACTAGATTGTTGAAAAAATTAAAGGGGCCATGTATGCCTAGCAGAGAGTGAGAACTAAATGTTATATTTTGTCTTTATTGTTATTATCATTTCTCTTCCACAGATCTCGAGTAAACATGACTCAGCTTTTATAAACAATTTATGCAACCACAGGAATATAATTTTCAGCATAGACACAATTTTTGTCACTGATTGAGATCATTGCAAAACCAGGAAACCAGATGGAAGTGAAGAAGAAAAAGGGCAGGTGACATTGAATGGATGGAGAAGAAAAAGGGCAGGTGACATTGAATGGATGGGGATGAGTCAGAGTGAAGGTGTTTGCAGCAGAACATTGAAAGTGGGAGAAAACACAGAAGCACGTTGTCCCCACTACTTCACGTGGCACTCCAGTGTCTTGGGCAGGAGAGCCTGCCGCCACAATGGTGGAACCGAAGCAACCCAACCCCATCAGAGGAGAAAGCTGAGAAATGGCCATTCAGCTGGACCAGCATCAGTCACCTCCAGAGTTCAGGTTACTCTGTTTCTCTGACCCGGAGATGGTATCAGACGAGTAGAGAGGAGAGGAGTCATCATTGCAGAGCGGTGAAATCACTATGGCAATACAGATTTCAATATCTAATTAAAGAGAATAAAATTTGATACAGTTCACATAAAGCCTGTATCAAAGCAAAATTAATTTCAGTCATATTTTTTAAACTGTGGAAGAAGATCCTGAAAATTTTCTAGTGATTATTGGGTAATAAATGAAAATCAACCCTCCTGTATTCACTAATGTAAGACCTGCGAAAGGATTCTGTAATCTAACCACTATGCTATTTTATTGGTTTTCATAAACAACCAAAAAATACTCATTGCTTCACAGAAGACCTTGGGTTCTCAGCCCTCCACTGTGCCCATAATGACTTAAGTTTCTCTCCTGGGAATTCTCCTAAGATAGGATTATTTTAGAATGCTGAGCCTCAAAAAGTGGGACATCATACTTTAGCAAAACATCATTTTGAGCCAATATTTGCAACGCTAAGATTTCTAAGTCCACATAAGGGTCTCCAGACTGTTTGTAATTCCCCATTATTTATGTTGAAATAATGGACCTGATTTTCCTTCTCTTTGACTACTAATCAGTAAAAATCTTTTTGCTAGGATGAACTGGTTTTCAATGGCCACCCTGACCAATATATTTGTTAACCTCAGAGACATAAGCACTTTAAGGAGATGCTTTCTTCATTGTCTAAGGTAGAGTTTTATGAGTAGTAATGGCAAATATAATCTGCTTTTATCTCTGAGCAGGTAAACCCAGCTGATTGTGCTGGCCTCTCCAATTTTCCCTCCATGTGCCCGTAATTTTGACCCCTTCATGTCCTATTATTAGATATTAGGATCGGATCCAGTTGGAACTGACCTCTAAGGTAAATATGAACAAATTAAAGGGTAAAAGATCCGGGAGACATTTGACACATCCCCCACGGGCCCTGAAATAATAGAAAACAAAGAAACCTAAGAGACCAGCTTCTTGGGCAAGAATGTGAGGCGTGTTTGACATTGCCCGGACGGCACGGCCGGAGTGAACACACTCGCTGCTCTGGAAAAGCTGACATGGGCTTGATGACATTGCCCAGACGGCACAGCGGGAGTGAACACACTCGTTGCTCTGGAAAAGCTGATGTGGGCTTGATGACATTGCCCGGACGGCACGGCCGGAGTGAACACACTCGCTGCTCTGGAAAAGCTGACGTGGGCTTGATGACATTGCCCGGACGGCACGGCCGGAGTGAACACACTCGCTGCTCTGGAAAAGCTGACGTGGGCTTGAAGCCCCAGCTGTGATAATAAGACCACGTGACCTGTGACGACGTCTTGACTGAATTGGTCTTGAATCTAATTATGATGTTAAACAGAGGTGTTGAGCCTACGAAATGAAGGCATGTCTGGAAGAAGAGACACAGCAACATGTTACAGCCAAACTAGAACCTAAAACCCACAAGCGCATGTCATCGCACCTGCTGTTCGTTTCTGCCAGAGCCGTCATCCAGTGATCTAGAGACGAGAAAGGGGAGCAACAGCGCTGAAAAGCAATGACGCGTGGTGGGGAGCGAAGGCTGGTCTGGGGCTGAGCGTTCAGGCTCCTCGTTGTGTTATTTCCGCCCCTTCGGTGGTGCTCCCTGAACCTCACCCCACATCTGAGAGACGACCGGTTCAGCTGACAGCACACAGATCTCTACTCTTTTCTATTTTAAACAAAAAAACTACTAAGTGGTATTCCTCAGATCTTGAGCAATATTACACACCGAAAACTATGTCCTACTGAAAGTAAGAAGGTATTCTCCTGGGAAGTGGGCCCTATGTCTATTACACACACTTAGTAAAATGTCTCGCTGTGTCAGCATCTCTGGAAGGTCCTTAGCACTCACCAGGAACAGTGGTTGCCTCTAGGAATGAAATGGGACGACGGAAGAAGACCTGGGGAGCAGCGGCAGGAGGAGACACTCATGACGCACCTTTTGGCCCTACGTAGTTATTTTCCACATGCATGGAGTGCCTTGTATTGACCCAGAACTAGTAATTATAATACCTTGGATTTCTATAATTACAGTAATTCTAATACCTTGCATTTATATAATGTTTTGCAGCTGTAACAACGTCTTCGTATCAGTTCTCTCATTTGAGTCTCTGTGGGTTGCATGAGGTTGCATTACTAGCTCCATTTTGCCACTGGGGAAATTGAATTCAAAGGGCTTTAGAGATTTACTGTGAGGAAATATTGGAGGCCAAGCTAAAACATAAGCTTCCAAACACTCAGCAAGTCTTTCTTCCACCACACCACATTACTCTCAAGGAGGAGGGAGAGGAGAACTGAGGAAAGAAAGCTAAATTTTTTCCTTCAAAGGTAAGTAGTTAGAATCATCAGATTGGGAAGGTATTATCAGTAAATGAACCGAGGGGATCTTCCTGAGGCCAATTTAAAATCTAATTCAAATTATTTGAATTATTAAACAATCAGATGTCTTCCCTTTGCATCTAATTCAACAAGCATCAATAACAGCATAAATTTTAATTATCTGGGAATAATTAGGAACACATTTCTTTCCTATCACTCTTAGGGCCAAATCACATTTCTAAAGTGAAACCTAATCTAAGAACTTTCCAATACAATATCATATAATTAGGTAATTTAAAAATATATTTTGAAAATGAAATCTCCAAGCATCATTCATTAACAGACTCTGATATTCCCTTCAGTCATTGTCATGGCTAAGAAAGCAGCTCCAACCCACACACTGCAAATACGAAGGCCACGAAAGGCACGCAGGCTCTGGTGTGTGTAGTGAAGATGAGTGACCATGTTCCTAAGCATGAAGGACCACGTGAGGATCCCGGACACCTACTGCATGAATGTATTAGCCCTTTCAGGTCTAGGGACCTGGTAACCCTTCATTACTTATACTCTGACTTTCTTCCACTTCTTTCCCCAGTCCATAAATGTAACTTAGGTGACTTATTAACCCTGACGGTTTGATCAACAATAGTAAGCTCTAGTTTCAGGCCTAGTGTTGGTCCCCCTACTGCAGACATGGGATAAAGTCAAGGGCTAACCACCCTTACAAATTTACACTTTTCTAAAGGGTGCCTTGGGAGAGAGGGAGTGCAGAGCAGAGAAAACCTACCTGTGCAACTGACAAGGCCACTCAGGTCACGGGGACAGAGCAGGAATGCTCTCAGGAGTGTCCCCTGCACCTGAACTTGATTTCTGCCATCGCCTTCTGCCTCCTACCCAGCGTCTCCTGCACAGTCAGTCAAGCGTTTCCACGGTACCAGCCATACCTGATGCCAGGAGACTCACTACACTTGGAAGCTCTTCAAGGTGGGACTTTCTGTCTTCTTCAGGGCTTCATTCTCAGTAGTCAACACAGGACCTTATACTGAAAGGAAATAAGTGCAATGTCCTAACAGGTGCCTCTGGAATAAATGAGCATTTGAAATGACAATATATCTAGAAAAAACAGAAAATATACACTGGACATATTTTAGGTGGCTGAGATTATTGAATGGGAAAACAGTGAGATTTTACAATTGTGTGGGTATCATAAACGCTTCCTATATAACATCTGATTTTGCCCTTATCACAGAGAATTCATATAATCAAAACTATCTCCCTCAAAATGTCTTCCTAAACATGAAAACAAATTATTTGACTTTATAATGCCACTTTTCACCCCAAAGTGTCTGACCCTTTCACTAAACATTACTGAGTATTAAGTAGGATAGATATAATTTCTCTGAAATTCACTGAGTATGATTTTCAAATGCTGTAATTTCTAAAAATAATATCTAGGCTGCCTTTAATTCCTCATGTCAGTAATAAGTAATGTCCCTACAAAGCTTATAGGGAATCAGATACATTTGTTTATAACATACTGAAGAATTTAAACAACCACAGAATATGGATATAATAAGATAAAATATTAAATATTTCAAGGCATGGTTATCTTTGTGAACTGGATCTTGGAGAAGCAGGATTGAACATAAGAGCTATCTCTGAGGCTCCAGCACCTACAAGGGACGCCCTCCCTCTCCCCCGTGGACCACCTGTCTAACCCAAGTGAGTCTCACACAGAAACCAGTCATGGCCCTGCCTTCGCCCCCCTTGAAATCACCCGAGAGGATGCTTCCAACTCAGGCAAGCATAACTGACACTCACTCTGCATGCGACAGCAGGGGAATGACCTTACAAGAAACTAATGGGCCTCGCTTCAGGAGAATCACTGTCAGAGCCTGTAACATAAGATAAATAACAGCCAAGGATTTTTGAAAAGTTTCCTGATGAGAGAACCATGACCTTTTCAAGGGTAGTGATGGATTGATCAGGGCAAGCAACATGTAGATTTTTTAAAACAAGGCTAGCAAAAGAAACAGTGATATATATCTACCAAAGTTAGCTAGAATACCCGGCTGGTGTCCCAGTCAGGAAACACAGGAAAAGGTTACATCTGTAGGGAAAAAAAAACTTGTTACGCAAAACGATGCAGTTAAAAACCAAGCTCACTGTAAGAAATGCCGTGTGGGCCAGAGGGGACTGTCATGTCGAAAGTGCTCGGTGTTCCTGAAGCTGGGCGGCCAGGTGTTTTAACACCCAAAGGCCCTCCCTGCTCGAGCCATGGGATAAGCCTCTGAGTGGAGACCCAGCAAGGAGCTCTGAAGTCTATGCGGGGGGTGGAGGGTGGGAATCCTGTTAGAAGCTCTCACTGCTGTGAATTTATGAAGCCCCGTGCACACTGTGACTTTTATAATCATAACTTAGCTGGCTTTAGCTCACGTCGCAGGTTTCATGACAGGCTGCTCCTTAATGAGCATTGTAATCTTCAGGAAAGAATCCAAATTCTTTAGTGACCACCTAACTCCACGTTCATTACCGTGTTGTACAGAGTGGAGTCCAAAAGCGGCAACTGTGTTTATTTCTCCACAGAAAATACACCTCCACCAAGGCACGTCTGTTCTATTGTTTTTTTATTCTTAACTAGACTGTTAATATAATTGTTGGTTGCATTGATTTCAGCTTCCCCACAGGATGCAATTGGTTTTCTGTGGCATTTCACTCACACTAACCAAGAGAGACATCAGACAGTTAAAATACACTCTGGACCAAAACCGAGGGCAGGGGAGAGGTGGGCAGGCCAGGCACAGCCCTGCTGAGAGAGACTCTGGACCAAAGCCCAGGGCAGGGGAGAGGTGGGCAGGCCAGGCACAGCTCTGCTGAGGCACTGGTTTGACACGTTGAGTTGAAGCGTTTCTACTCAAAACACCTGTCTCCCTGCCAAGGTGAAGGCTAGATGGTAAAAAAGAAAGTTCCTTTCTTTTCTGACAAACCTAGGCTCTCTCCATAGGAAGTGCCCTAAAGGCCCCCAGCTCTGACTCCCAGCGCAGACCTCAGACTCTCCTACTTTGAACGGACATGAAGCTTTATGCCCCTCGCCCTGGATAACGCACGTGCCCTAGATTGTCTCCCAGGCCAAGTCCTCTCCAAGTTCTTGGCCCTTTGTCCCGAGGCTGGGTCTCTTCTTCTCGCTTCCCTTGCTCCGAGCTGTGTCTCTGGATACACCCCGTGCAAACCAGGCTTCCCGAGCTCGGCTGGCTTCTGGCTGGGTTCAGCAAACGGGAAGCCCAGACAGGAGACTGGAGAGCAGGAAGACGGGAGAACAAGGAGATTTCTTCTCCTGCAGCACCCCCAGCAGCAACGGCGTGTCCTCCACAGTTAACTGGAAGAAAAAACCTGAGTCCTGGTCTCCTGGGTTGCCAAAGGGTCTTCTCCTTAGACATGTAAATACACAATATATTCGTATTTTTTAGTAAGCCTTTAGAGATTTAACTGCCAGGATTTAACATCAGTAAAAACAAATGGAGCAATATGAAATTGCAACTCACTGAGGGCATCACGATTCAGAAAGTGAAGGAATGCGGGGCCAGCTCCAGCCGCAGCTCACATGTCCCCACGCCCGGCCCCGCACCCGTCCCCACGCCCGGCCCCGCACCTGTCCCCACGCCCGGCCGCAGCGCACCCGTCCCCACGCCCGGCCGCAGCTCACATGTCCCCACGCCCGGCCCCGCACCCGTCCCCACGCCCGGCCCCGCACCCGTCCCCCACGCCCGGCCCCAGCGCACCCGTCCCCACGCCCGGCCCCGCACCTGTCCCCACGCCCGGCCGCAGCGCACCCGTCCCCACGCCCGCCCCGCACCCGTCCCCACGCCCCCCCCGCCCCGCACCCCCGTCCCCACGCCCGGCCCCTCACCCGTCCCCACGCCCGGCCCCGCACCCGTCCCCACGCCCGGCCGCAGCACACCCGTCCCCACGCCCCGCCTCAGCGCACCCGTCCCCACGCCCCCGCCCAGCGCACCCGTCCCCACGCCCGGCCCCGCACCCGTCCCCACGCCCGGCCCCGCACCTGTCCCCACGCCCGCCGCAGCGCACCCGTCCCCACGCCCGGCCCCGCACCTGTCCCCACGCCCGGCCCCGCACGCCCGCCGCAGCGCACCCGTCCCCACGCCCGGCCTCAGCGCACCCCCGTCCCCACGCCCCGCCTCAGCGCACCCGTCCCCACGCCCGGCCCCGCACCCGTCCCCACGCCCGGCCCCGCACCTGTCCCCACGCCCGGCCGCAGCGCACCCGTCCCCACGCCCGGCCCCTCACCTGTCCCCACACCCGGCCCCGCACCCGTCCCCACGCCCGGCCCCGCACCCGTCCCCACGCCCAGCCCCGCACCCGTCCCCACGCCCGGCCGCGCACCCGTCCACAAGTGTCCAACTCCCAGGCACTGCGCTTCAGCACGCGCCACGCGCATCCTCAGCTGGGCATTTCCAGAGGGAGCAAGTCTCCGAGAGGCAGGTCTAGCGCTAAGTTTTCAACGAGCCGCAGGCGATACTTCCGAACACAAAGAAATGAGAATGACTTCACCTCTCAGCAGAGCCAGAAGCAGTAGACAAATAAGCAACCATGGGATTTTTTTTCTTCCCTCCTTGCGGACACGCTCCTGCGTCCCCTCGCACCGCCCTGGAAACAGGCAGAAGGTGCGCATCTTGGTGCAACCATCAGCCTGCCCAGGTCCGCTTCAGTGGGGGACAGGACAGGGAGTGACATAAATAAACGTGATGCGATGTCCTCGGAAGAGGAACATTACACTGGGAACATCCGCAGATGGTTCAGAATTGCATCCATATTTAGTTATTACTTAGGAATCATTAAGGAAATAAATGCTTTCTTTTTCTAGGACTTCTTTTAAGAGAGGTTGGGAAACCTTTCCGGTGTTTTCTGTCACTTCCGCAATTTTAAATCGGATGAAATAGTGGGAGATTTCGCTTTTAGGAGAGATTTTGTTTTTATGGCTTTCTCCTTTCAGCTATCGTAACAAACATAGCTGCCCACACTTCGCATGCTTAAAGGCCGGATGGGACCATCTCTATATTAGGGCCCAAACAAAATTGGCTTCTGGAACAAGTGTGGCTGTGTTGAACTCGGTCCACTTGAGTCGCAGATGCGGTTGACAGAGAGAGGACCAGCTGCATACAAAGCTCCTTTAGAGAATATCCTGCTAATGTGACCTACGTTTCAAAGTGGAAATCAAATATTCGCTGCCACTGGAGTCTTAATATTTCTGGGATTATCTAAAGGACTTTCCTCTGACACAGAAGATACCATAACTTGACTGGGGGTTGAATTCTGATTCTGCCACAAAATAGCTGTGCATGACACCTAATCTTTTTCTCATCTTTAAGATGAAGTCCTGAAATTTCAGGACACTTCCAACTTCAAAACATATCATTCCATGCAACAGAGAGGCAACACATTGATGAGACTCCTGTCCCAGATCATATTCTATCCTGTACCTTTCTATCAGTCGGTAAAATCGCAGATGCTGATTTAGACAACAAGCTTTATATCACTGACTACCAAACAATGTCAGGTTGATCTTTGTACGAAGGGGTCGGTTGGGAAACACCTGGCCAGCACGGAGAAGTGTGGTTGGTGTTGGAGGGAAAGGAAGAGGAGATGACAGTCACATCAGGAAGCTGCTCTGCCCCGAAATGAGCTCAGTGATTCACAAAATGCCATCACCAAATCTGGCACCTACAGCCAGTCCCCAGTGACTCCCTGGGTAATAAAGAAATTCCAGGGCTCTTAAGAGTCATCATCTGTTTGAGGGGTAGTTCTAATGCACCTAGGTCTAAACAGAACCACTTAGAATGCCAGCAGAATAGACAGAAACCTGCAGTGGTGTCCCCTGACTTGCCAACTTTCTAGGGCCTGGTCCCCACCTACAGCTAAGAATAGATGTCAGAGGCCCAGGCAGTGGATCACGAAGTCAGGAGCTGGAGACCATCCTGGCTAACACGATGAAACCCCATCCCTACTAAAGGTGCAAAAAATTAGCCAAGCGTGTTGGTGCGCACCTGTAGTCCCAGCTACTCCGGAAGCTGAGGCAGGAGAATGGCGTGAACCCGGGAGGTGGAGCTTGCCGTGAGCAGAGATTGTGCCAGTCACTCCAGCCTGGGCCACAGAGCCAGACTCCGTCTCAAAACAAAACAAAACAAAAAAAACAAAAAGAATAGATGTCAGGTGGGCACAGGATCCAAACTGTGGGCTAAAGTTACCATTAGAAGCTTGCCTTGAAATTGCTTTACAAACCTACACTCTTCTATCCACCAATTTTGACACCAGTGGAATATGAAACTTCACATGTAAACTCAGTATCATCCTTTCATGTGAATTCAGAAATTCCAAGTTGGTGATGTATTTTTATGTGACGTTAGCAAGAATTAAACTAATGTCTATTTGCCTGGACTTCTTTTCCAGAAAGTGTCCTATGTGGTGAAGGGTGAAGGAGTGAAAGGGGGCTAGGAGGAGCGTATATAATTTAGTCTTGAGATATTACAGTGGTATCAGTACTGTTGTGCACACGGAGCTTTACTGGTTTAAATATTATTTTATGTGAACATGGGCTTAATCACTTTCGAAACAAATTAGCCAAAGAAGACAACTGATGCTTAAGCCTATCGCTTAGCTAAATACATATAGGAATAGCTGTATTTCAATAAGCATAAAAACAAGAATAAGGATGAGATGATACCCTTGGTTGAAGCAAACTTTGGCTTAGTTCTCCATTGAATATTTTATTACAGGAATCAAAAAGTTGAGAAGATTCTGTTCTGCCATGTAAACTAAAAGCCAACCAGTAGATGAGAAATTGAAAACCACAAAGCTTGGGGGAAAAAAATGAATGCTTTGGAGCATAAATTTTTCCATTAAATTATGCCAATAAACCTAGGACCTTGAAAGTTACTATGCTCAAATATATTTCAAAAGGAAGAAAACGCTCTTTTCAAACTAAGGACTAGAAATTGAATGTATAGATTAGCAAGATTTTTTAATTCCACTAGGATAAATAAACCAATTTATTACTTCCTGTTAATTCAATATCAATCTGTTTGAATTGGATTTACATTTTTAAATATAGAAGATACCTTTGCAAAGTATTCAATTAAAATAAAAACAAGCCTAGGTATATGTCTCTCTATCTTTTCTAAGCTTTCCAGATGCGTATCACACACTTGTTTTCCCACTGGTTGTGTAAGAATACCAAACATTAATTGAGGGTTGTTATATGAGTAAGAACAACTCCCAAGGTGTGAACGCCATGGGAAGTCACTGAGCTCAAGTATTCACCTCATACTAGTCAAAGTTAAGGATAGTACAAGAGGAAGGGTTGGGTTAAAGTGTAGGACTTTATGTTACTGCAATGATTGGAAGCTCCTAATTAACAGGAAGTATGGAGTGGAATAAAGTGAACTTATCGTGCGGATCCTGGTGTTTTCTGTGGTACTTTCTCCTCCTCTCTACTGGACACTCTTTTTCTTCTTTGTCTTTTTCCATTAAATAAAAGCAAGCCATTGATATGATTAATATGATTCAATAGACTGTGGATTGAGAATCAGAATTTTGGAGTTGTTAGTAATCAACAAAGTAATCATCCAAGCATTTAATTTCACTGTGAATGATAGCAGTTGAAATGATGATTTCTTGTTATTCCTTGATTGTACATTTAAAACACATTATTTTCCAATTTTATTTCAAGGAGGAATAAAATAGGAGAGAGAAAATATAAAGCAAAGGGGAATAAAGAAAGAAGCTTAAAATTAAATGTGATACATAATCCCAGGATTATCTTCAAAACATTCTTAAATCTTAGTTTGGTTGTGTACAGATTAATCTATGTAGGCCCTCCTTCTGGGATTTTCTTATCTATAATAGAAATATTGATTCCACTATGACCTCTGTCTCTCTTGGCTGTTAGAACTCCAGATGCCAATAATGCAGGAAAAGGCAAAAAGTGAACATCTTTGTCAAGAGTCATGGATACAGCAGCCTCTCACTGTACAGTGAAGGGAATGCCCTCCTCTGTAGCAAAAAGATGACTCAATTTCTAAGTTGTTATTTCCACCCAAATATCACATTCTTCCAACCTTCCATCATCACCCTCTCCTACCCCTGTGCAACTTATGCAAATGTCAGCACCTTACACCAACCCTTTCCTACACCAACTCTTTCCTACACCAACCCTTTCGTACACCAACCCCTTTCCTACACCACCCTTTCCTACACCACCCTTCCCTACACCACCCTTCCCTACACCACCCTTTCCTACACCACCCTTTCCTACACCACCCTTTCCTACACCACCCCTATCCTACACCACCCTTCCCTACACCACCCCTTTCCTACACCACCCTTTCCTACACCACCCCTTTCCTACACCGCCCTTTCCTACACCACCCTTTCCTACACCACCCCTTTCCTACACCACCCTTTCCTACACCACCCTTTCCTACACCACCCTTCCCTACACCACCCTTTCCTACACCACCCTTCCCTACACCACCCCTTTCCTACACCACCCTTTCCTACACCACCCTTTCCTACACCACCCTTTCCTACACCACCCCTTTCCTACACCGCCCTTTCCTACACCACCCTTTCCTACACCACCCCTTTCCTACACCACCCTTTCCTACACCACCCTTCCCTACACCACCCTTTCCTACACCACCCTTTCCTACACCACCCCTTTCCTACACCGCCCTTTCCTACACCACCCTTTCCTACACCACCCTTTCCTACACCACCCTTCCCTACACCACCCTTCCCTACACCACCCTTTCCTACACCACCCTTTCCTACACCACCCTTCCCTACACCACCCCTTTCCTACACCACCCTTCCCTACACCACCCTTCCCTACACCACCCTTTCCTACACCACCCTTTCCTACACCACCCTTCCCTACACCACCCTTTCCTACACCAACCCTTTCCTACACCACCCTTCCCTACACCACCCCTTTCCTACACCACCCTTTCCTACACCACCCTTCCCTACACCACCCTTTCCTACACCACCCCTTTCCTACACCGCCCTTTCCTACACCGCCCTTTCCTACACCACCCTTTCCTACACCGCCCTTTCCTACACCGCCCTTTCCTACACCGCCCTTTCCTACACCGCCCTTTCCTACACCGCCCTTTCCTACACCGCCCTTCCCTACACCGCCCTTTCCTACACCGCCCTTTCCTACACCGCCCTTTCCTACACCGCCCTTTCCTACACCACCCTTCCCTACACCACCCTTCCCTACACCACCCTTTCCTACACCAACCCTTTCCTACACCACCCTTTCCTACACCACCCCTTTCCTACACCACCATTTCCTACACCACCCTTCCCTACACCACCCTTGCCTACACCAACCCTATCCTACACCACCCCTTTCCTACACCACCCCTTTCCTACACTATCCCTTTCCTACACCACCCCTTGCCTACACCAACCCTATCCTACACCACCCCTTTCCTACACCACCACTTTCTTACACCACCCCATCCTACACCACCCCTTTCCTACATCACCCCTTTTCTATACCACCCCTTTCCTACACCACCCCTTTCCTACACCACCCCATCCTACACCACCCCTTTCCTACACCACCCTTTCCTACACCACCCCTTTCCTACACCACCCTTTCCTACACCACCCCTTGCCTACACCAACCCTATCCTACACCACCCCTTTCCTACACCACCCCTTTCTTACACCACCATTTCCTACACCACCATTTCCTACACCACCCCTTTCCTACACCACCATTTCCTACACCACCATTTCCTACACCACCCCTTTCCTACACCACCATTTCCTACACCACCATTTCCTACACCACCCCTTGCCTACACCAACCCTATCCTACACCACCCTTTCCTACACCACCCTTTCCTACACCGCCCCTTTCCTACACTGCCCCTTTCCTACACCACCCCTTTCTTACACCACCCCTTTCCTACACCACCCCTATCCTACACCAACCCTTTCCTACACCATCCCTTTCCTACACCATCCCTTTCCTACACCAACCCCTTTCCTACACCACCCTTTCCTACACCACCCCTGTCGGACACCACCCCTCTCCTCCTGCCTGCTCATCATTCCCTCTTACACATGTTGGTCTCACTCACCCTGGGCTCCACTCCCTATCCCTCTCCCTCACATGGTCTTACAAACCAGGACACCTTCTGTTTCACATGCCCTAATCCTTACACCACCCCTACCCAGATCACCTCCCTCAATAAATACACAGAAGTTGGCCGGGTGTGGTGGCTCACACCTGTAATCCCAGCACTTTGGGAGGCCGAGGCGGGTGGATCACTTGAGGTCAGGAGCTCGAGACCAGCCTGGCCAACATGGTGAAACCCCGTCTCTACTAAAAATATAAAAGTTAGTGGGGCATGGTGGTGCGTGCCTGTAATCCCAGCTACTCGGGAGGCTGAGACAAGAATCATTTGAACCCAGGAGGCGGAGGTTGCAGTGAGCCAAGATTATGCCACTTCACTTCAGCCTGGACAACAGAGCAAGAATCTATCTCAAAAAAAATAAATTAAATAAATAAATAAAAGCACAGAAGTTATGCAGACAGCTGAACTATCATGAATAAATAATACATTAACTAATGTTTTAGTAAGGACACACCAGGAGTGAGTGTTCAGTGGCTGGAGAAAAAGAAGTCATGGAAATAAGTCAGTAGAAATGTTCCAGTTCTGGAAACATGGCATCATGCCTGAGATGGGATTTCCAAGACTAGGAATCAGATTCTGCTTTCTTAGGCGTGCTGGGACTAAGGATCCTTTCAGAACACCAGTGTCTGTGGTAGTGGGAATCCCAGTGGCCTCACACAGCAATCCTTCATTACCGTCATGTGCAAAGCAGCTTCGAGGATGTCTCTGCTATGAATTGCGTTGTCTTCACAGAAAAGTGCGCGGAAGATCCCACTTCTGAGGCCGTAGGACACACAGAATGACCTTCCGTCTGGCATTTCCTATACAGTGCCATTGGTTGCTTTAACACGTTTTTATTACAACTGAAACTTTAAACATAGCCTTGCTAGTAGCTTCAAAAAGATACCAGCTAATCTACAAGCATGTCTGGCCCACCACCTTCTCAAATAACAATGAGAGTAAAATAAATAGGGTAATATGCTTTATCATTGCCTCAAGCAATGTGCAGAATTGTTAATAGTAGTAACTCCTCTCCCAGAGGAAAAGAAAAATGTAAAATACCTGAAGCAGCCTTAGCAACAACAGAAAAGCTAACAATATATTTATGTTTGAACATCTGCTAAATTCTTTCTCACTATTGCAGCTGGAAGCTATGCCAGGCACAGCCAGATAATGTGGGCAGAGAGCACACAGTCCAGGCGCCGTATAAATGCTGAAATAAGGGAATGTGAGTGCTTCCTCGCTTCAAACGTCCTAAATCGGCTTATTTTTAATTAGCAACAATCGTCATACACACACACACATTGACATTGAAGCTTCCATAATAGTGTTCTTGCATTTTCAATTTGGTTAATTGAATGAGAAAACAAATTCTCCTACTAGATAGGTGCTCCAAAGTGAAATTTATGTTTTCTGCTGGATGAGGAATGCCTTCAAATGGAACATTCTTGATTGAAGAGCCTGGACAATACCATTCATGTTGCAGAGGGAAAATTTGGCTTCAGAACATAATGAGAACTGGTTTGGCCTGCAGTTGATGCCCAGTAAGTTCTGGCCACAAATCTTACACCAATATTATGGTGTGCTTCTGGAAAGAGAATGTACCCGGATCTATTGGCAAATCCCACTGGACACAGAGCGATAAACAGGGAATACTGGAATACCAGCCAATCAGATCAACAGATAGGATTTTAAAACAAATAACAGCATATCACTTTGCATCTTGGAAAACAGTGACTATTTAAATTCTGATCTTGTATTCTCTAGCAAATGAGAACAATGAACGTTGCATCCCAGGACAAGCTCGGGACCAAACACAGTTCAAATTCTGGAAGGACATCCCCATGATCCCAAAGTGGGAAGAAGCCTCCTTCCCAGTCCTCAGTGCTGGGCGTAGCCAACAGCACACTGGAGGAGGTAGAAGGCAGCAAAATCAACAGTGAAGAGCCACACATGTCTTAGAAAGCAGGTGTACAGTTTGTAGCAGTTTTCTTTCCAGAGATATGATTTCTTTTTTATGTCAGAGTTTACAAATTTCAGAGCCAATGTTGGCTCCACTTATTATTAGCTTCTGTGTGTCTTTTCCTCATTCATAAAGTGAAGATAATAGCACTTGCCTTGCATACCAAACAGAATCTTGGCAAGAATTAACTGAGATGGTGCATATGCAAGCACTCCGACAAGTACAAAGAATTAACTGAGACAGCGTATACGCAAGCATCCAGCAAGTACAAAGAATTAACTGACACAGTGTATATGCAAGCACTCCGACAAGTACAAAGTGTCTTTACAAACATGATGTGGTCATTTAAAAATCATCCTTAAGTCAGGCACACACTGCAAACTGAGGCCTTGTTGAGGATGTTATTATAAAATTCATAACTGAGGACTCCAATTTCCAGGCAAAGTGGTGGCGGAAACCTGTGCTCCACTCCCCAACCCTCTCCCTCACATGATCTTGCAAACCAGGACTCCTTCTCTTTCACACCCCTAATCCTTACACCACCCCTACCCGAATCACCTCCCTCAATAAATACACAGAAGTTGGCCGGGCATGGTGGCTCACGGGTGTAATCCCAGCACTTTGGGAGGCTGAGGCGGGTGGATCACTTGAGGTCAAAATCACATCGAGACAAGGGGCAGGTGTGGGACAGAAGGCCTCATGCACACCTTCGGGCATGTCCTCTGCAAGCCTCCCGAGCAGGCCCAGGAGCCCTTCTTATGAGCTCTGTGATTTTTCCTCCCAACCACTTCACTGGCTTGGTTGAAAAATGTGCACGCTAAGGAAGATAATGCAAATGCTGGGATGCTGTCACTTGCCATGCCAGCCAGCATTGGCTCCGGGAAAATGAAAAAGCCTCCGACACATTGAAACTTAGCAGCAACATTCTAACTGGGTTGAGGACAATATCCTTAATCCTCCCTTGAAAGATCAAATTAAATCAGTGGCAGGTTCTGCCTGACACAGCTCTGTGTCACTTCCTGTTCTGATGAAAAACCTGGAGAAGCCTGCAGCTCTTCACTTTGTAACTCCTGTCTTTCTGCTGAAATTCAGTGAGCAGTGATAAGACATCCCTGCATAAGGGTTAGCTTCAAGACAGGGAAGTGCTGTTAGAGGAGAGTGGTGGAGAACAGACGCACATTTTGCCTACCATTTAATTCAGCTAAAAGCCATCAAATCTCACAGCCAAACTGCAAACATGACTCAGTCAGAGCTTTGATGTTCCTTCTCTTTTCGGCAAGGCAACACATCTGTATATTTCAGCTCAAGCAGCTATGTATTTTAGTGAGTGTATAGTAAAAGCAGATTCTATTCATCATTAATAATTCAGAAATTAGGGCTGCATCTATTGAAAGTTCTACTTAGTGGCAGTTAAAACTCGAGAGCAGCGGTTTGCAAACTTGACTGTGCATAAGAAACATCTGGAAAGCATAAAAAATGCAGATTCTAGGGGCCCACCTGCAGAGTCTCATTGAGTAGATCTAGAATGAGATCCCAGAAATTGCGTTTTTTAACAAGCACCCCAGGTGAAATGCATCCCACAGTCTTTCTATCTTAATGTGATTTTTATAATCCAAATTGCATTTAAATCTTTTGAAGAAAATGGAAGTAGGGAGGCAATCCAAAATGCATCTTGACAGTTTTGTAGATAGTCTTTCTCTGACGTTTAGAGACTTTAAATCAAAATGTTATGGCATATCAAGTCATAATATGAATGCTTTTTTTTAAACCAAACAAGTCAAACAAAGAAAAGATGTGTCCCCAGAAAATTATTCAGTTCCCCCAAGCAAGCATCTTTTTACATGGGCTATTTCAAGGAGCTGAGTTTTATATGTTCGTGTTAATAGTCTTAGCCACATTATTTAATTTAAGGATAAAGCTTTTGCATTCAAAATGGAAGTGTAAAAGTAGTGTGACCAACTCAAGATGCTCAAATATCCATGGCATATTCAATCAACAGTGAAATATGACTTCAACTGTTCTCCAATACGAACCCTAATATTTGCCATCATAGTACCTACATTTTTTTAATTTTAAAAGTCCAAGACCCTAACTACTAACTTTACATAATAGTAACATTAAGCATAGCCAATCTAACTAGACCAATGGTATATAACACTAGTCTGTATAGTAATTGCTCTTTTCAAATCAACTTATTATTGGTCTTGGGAAGAAATATTACACTGTCTTCAGCAATTTAGAAATCTGTGAGGTATTGTTTATTTTGTTCTGCTCTTTGTACTTGAAATTGGATTTTACTTTCTACAGTTTTTAAATTTTTTCTTTCTGCTTTTTCACTAGGCTTCATAGATCTGCCTTGCACATGTGCAATATTGCTGTTAGCCAGAAATTTGCATAGTTCGTTCTTTGAATTTGGGTCTCATGCTTTCTGAGGTTGGCTTGCTGCTAAAACTTTCCTTTTAAGTTTTCAGCTGCTTTTTCAGGTCTAAATTCTCATTTCTAACACTTTTAATCAGGGACTTCATTTTTTCTCCATTTATAAAAATTTTAATTTTCTACTTATACATAATGGGTGTATATATTTTGGTGGTACATGTGATAATTTCATGCATTCATATAACTTGTAAAAATCAGACTCATGTAATTGAGTATCCAACACCTTAAATATTTGTCTGTTCTTTATGCTAGAAACATCTGAATGATTATCTTCTAACTATTCTGAACTGTACAACAGCTTGTTGTAAACTAATTTCTGGGCACGACCAGCCCCACAGGCACGTGATCTGTGTGGCTGCAGAGACAGGCACTTGGTTTAATGCTCTACTTCAATGTCTTAGAATTCTTCATAATTTTTGAACAACGTACCTCACATTTTCATCGAGCCTTGAAAATAATGTACCCAGTTAGTTTCCTTAACACTTTTTAGGTGTGATATTTAATGTTTCTTTCAATAAACATTACCAGTGTTAATATGCTGCTTGGTGTGGCCGTAATGCACCAATGCATTTGTTCTTTGTCCATATATTACTGCCAACCATTGAACCAAAGAAAGCATAAAGATGTAATCCTTGTCCTCAAAGCATTGCAAACATCATGGAGGAACGTATTTTCTCTGTGTCAGATAGCATGCATTAAATATTCCCCATGAATATTCTTCCTGAATGTGTAGTCACAATTTTATATGAATTTATTTATGCACCAACAGACACATTGCACCTATTATTCTAGATGCGTGGAGGTTGGGACGATGTTTAAAAATCAGGTCATATGAGGCACTTTGTGTCATGGAAAAGAACAGAATGATTCACTGTTGATCGATGGTGGAGTCCGGTGGCCGTAGCTACAGCGGTTCAGCGGCTCCAACGCCGGAAGATGACCCCTGAAGACACAAACGATTTTCTCTTCCTCCACTGGATGTGGATACTGGTTTATCCATGAACAGGATTCCAGAACTAACCGGAAGCGTGTCTGATTTTGGTTTGACTCACGCGTGTGCTGGAAATCCCTGCAAGAGCTTTGTGAGGACAGGCGCGAACGAAACCAGCCTGACGTCTGCAGAGGCCACACGGTGCGAGCCAACGGCAGAGTTGACACAGGTGCCAGAATTGTCAGAAAAGAAGACTTACAAAGCAATTATTGCTGCATCTCACATCTTCAAAAGGTTAAGTGGAGGCATGAGAGATTAAAAAGGCCCAAACTGAACTTTCAGGGAAGAAAACTACGATTTCCTAAGGTCAAAAAATACACAAAGTGGAAATTACAGCAGATTTAGACATTGCAGGAAAAAAAACCAAAACTGTAAATTTGAAAGTGTGACAGTAAAAGATTCACAATGTAACATAGAAAAAATAATAGTTTAAAAAACCCAGAGAATTAGTGGGGCTAATCACAGAATGTGAGACTACTACAAGCAGTCCAATATGTATGGAATTAAAATCCTCAAAGATGGAAAAAGCAGAAGTATTCAACCAACAGATCCCAGAAGTTTAGCCCCAAGCACAAGAACCATGAAGAAAACGATACCAAGACATGTGATAACCAAATTGCTCAAACCAGTAACAAAAAGAAGATGCTGAAAGCAGCCACGAGGTGTGGGAGAGGGGAAGTCACACACACACACACACACACACACACACACACACACATATATATATACTTTTTTTTTTTTTTTGACGAGTCTCACTCTGTCGCCAAGATTGGAGTGCAGTGGTGCAATCTCCTCTCACTGCACCCTCCGCCTCCCAGGTTGAAGTGATTCTCCTGCCTCAGCCTCCCAAGTAGCTGGCATTACAGGTGCCCGCCACCACGCCCAGCTAATTTTTTTTTGTATTTTTAGTAGAGACGGGGTTTCATCATGTCGGCCAGGATGGTCTCGAGCTTCTGACCTGGTGATCTGCCCACCTCAGCCTCCTAAAGTACTGGGATTACAGGCATGAGCCACCGCGCCTGCCCAGTCAGATTCTACACAGAGGAACAAGAATAAGTATGGCCATCTGTCTCTCATCGCAAGCAAGGCAAGGGAGGAGACATATGGGCAAAATCTGTCCAGGACAGAACGGAAAAAAGTCAACCTAAAATTCTCTACCAGTGAAAATACCTTTCAAAGATCAAGGTAAAATCAAGTTTTTCAGACATATAAATGAAGAAATAATTCATTACCAGCAGGACACACCACAGGAAATAACTCATTACCAGCAGAACACACCAGGAAATGTTGTAGGTGATGGGTCCAGCAACATTGTTAGGACTGATTGTCCTCAAGGGTTACTGAACTAGTGTTTATCTTACTCCTAAACGAAGTGGTTCCAGTTGGCTGTTTTTCTTAATGTTTCAGTTTGTGTTCCCAATGTTATAATTTTGTAGTTTTCACAAAACCACTAACAGCCTCTAGCCACCATTTCTCACACTTACCACTCTCCTCTTCTGTAACAGTCCCTCTTTTCTGTCCTAATTTGCTGCTTCTAATCAGTGGTCCTAGAAACCAGATAAGAACATGTATTCAAAATGCAAATAAATTAAGTCAAAATAGCCCCATAAATTGCAATCCATAGATTTTGTGTGATATACTCAGTCACTCAGAAGCTTTTTCCCAATCTATATTCTGAAAAATATGATGTAACAATTATTGTAAGGAAAACTATGGAATACTGAATGGCCGCTGTGTGTTAGTCATTATTCTAAATATTTCACATTTATTATTTTTAATCTTTTTCATGGACTCTAGATTCTACTTCCAGAGTTTATAATGTATATATAAAGAGACAGAATGATAAAGTGGTTTTTTTGTTGTTGTTTTGTTTTTTGAGATGGAGTCTCACTCTGTCACCAGGCTGGAGTGCAGTGGTGCGATCTCGGCTCACTGCAAGCTCCACCTTCCTGGTTCAAGCGATTCTCCCACCTCAACCTCCAAGTAGCTGGGACTACAGGTATGCACCACCATGCCCAGCTAATTTTTGTATTTTTAGTAGAGACAGGGTTTCACTATGCTGGCCAGGATGGTCTTGATCTCTTGACCTCACGATTTGCCTGCCACAGGCTCCCAAAGGGCGGGGATTACATGTGTGAGCCACCGTGCCCAGCTGGTAAAGTGTTTTAAAGTATCAGCTTTGAGCACAGGTATCTCTGGTTAAAATCACGGCTGTGTTGCTCCCAAGAGCTAAACCTGTGAACAGGTCGCCCAGGCTCCGTTATTTATGTTGGCAACCCCAAGGCTAGTACATGACCCTGTGATTACTGGAAGCACAGTATACAACAGGGGATTCAAATGGTAAACTAAGTATGTTTAGAATTTATTTACCTAGTGTCATAAAGTAAATGCAGGAACACTAAAAATTACCACTGATTCAAAAGTTATCTCCTGACTTGTCACTTTGATCTTATTTAACCAAATCATGAGGTCCAGAAATAGAAAATTTTAAGTACATAAATCAGATTTCTCCGAGATACCTAGATGGATCATTGACCTCTAGTCATCTCCCAAGGATAGCAAATGCCACACAGTTTCCTTAAGGAAACCCCAAAGTCGGACAAGGGAATCAGAAAAGAAAATTGGGCCTAGCGGCATGATGGATGGGTTGGATCCCACCTGCCACTCCAAAGCATGCTACCGGAATAATCTCCAGTGGCAGAGGCTTAGCAAGGAGCCATAACTCAAGTAGCACAACCAGCAGACTCGCTGCTAAAATAACCCCTATTTAGGGCTGATCCTCAAGACAGTGAAAGGTGCGCTGTGCACTTTTGAAGGCACATTAATTTTATCAGTGTTCACTCACCATTTTACCGGCAGCAGTCTGCAGGAATACCATGTCATTTTTGCTTTTCAGATGTGTATTGAATTTGCAGATGGCTTCTTTTCCAAATGATCAATGAATTTCAACACCAGAGTCTTCGAGTCAGAATAGGAAACCTTTAGTACATAGGCAGACCTAGCCCTTTGTTTGATTTCATTTGGACCTGAAATTAATATTGCTCTCATCACTGACACTGCAGTTCATGGAGTAATTTATACTCTGTGGAATTATTGTGACATGCCTTTCAGTGCAGCGTCTCTGAAAGCTAAAAAATGAAGTAAAGTGAAATATCTCTGAATACAGGCCAAAGAGTTACTCATTTCAAAGTGTGTTGGGAAGATCTGTAATGGACCGAAGGCCAGGGACCAAGTCAGCACAAGAGGCCATTTCATATGAAGTGACCACTCATCTTCTTACACCCGTTCCACGTCTGCCCTGTACCTTCCTTTTCTCTGCTTCTGTCTCTGTGTTTTCCTCTATTGCTCTGTCCTCACGCTCTATTCTTTCTTCTCTCTCCTTTTCTCTTTTCTTCCATTCCTTTGCCCTTACCACTTCCTTTTTCTATCCTTCATTCTTTTCACCACTTTTCACATAACATAGAGGTAAGTCTCGATGTTGTATTCATCCTGTTTTCATGTCCTACTCTTTTGAAAATTGAAGCAAATAAAAAGGTTTGCCCATGTCTGAAAAATTAAGCAGTTTTTCCTGTGGCCCGTGATGCTTTTCTTTAGAGCCAATGGGCCCTTTATGAGGAAAGCATAAATACAAATCTGCTTTTCGCTCAGGGCCCCCAGAAAGTCAAGACGAGTTGTATTAGTCCATTCTCATGCGGCTAATAAAGACTTACTAGAGACAGGGTCATTTAGAAAGAAAAGAGATTCAACTGACTCAGTTCCTCAGGGCTGGGGAGGCCTCTGGAAACTTACGATCGTGGCCAAAGGGGAAGCAAACACTTCCTTCTTCACATGGCGGCAGGAAGGGGAAGTGATGAGCAAAAGGGGAAAAGCCCCTTATAAAACCATCAGTTTTCACGAAAACGTACTCACTACCACAAGAACAGTAGCATGGGGGGTGGGTAGCAACCCCGTGATTCAATTCCCTCCCACTGGCTCACCTGGGGACTGTGGGAACTACAATTCAAGAGGAGATTTGGATGGGGACACACAGCCAAACCATATCACTAATCTCAGTCTCAATTGCCATCATCAGAATACTGTCAGCACGTACTTTAATTCCCCATGTGTTCATGTCCCTTTTGTAATTCACTCTTTCTAAAGAACATTCTTCTCTTTGGCTACACAGCCCATCTTTCCACCTTTTTTTTTTTTTAAGTATAACTTATGTAAAAACTTTAAGCCTTCTGTGTCTTTTCTGCTTTTTCACTGACTCTCTGAGGGGTCATCTCAGGTGCCAACGAAGGCAGTCTTCAGTCTGGATTCCTTTCAAGGATGTGAAAAATATCTCTTCAAAATACATTAGGTAATTTCTGCCTGCTTTGGATTTTGTGACGGCTTGAAACAATGCAGTTCCCATTTTAACTGACAAGGTTAAAGGTGTCCGTGGTATTTGAGCTTTCTGTGCCCCAAAAACTCACCATCTCACACTGTTCATTCTCACCAGATCTCATTGCATCTCAGGTGACTTCATAATGCTCTCAAGGCCAGGTGCTGAGGCAGGAGGAGAGGATACACCCCAGAGGCAGGACTGTGAGTTTAAAGTCACCGCCAGCGCCTGCCCATTGCACTGTGCCCAGGACTCCTGTTTCCATGGCCTGGGCTGGACTGTGCTGTAGCCATGGGCACTGCCTGCTCCTCAGAATCATCCAAAGCACCTGCAAAATGTGCGAATCCCTAGCCCTTAGCCCAAGGAATTTCGATTTATAAATTTTTTCTGCCTGTGAGTCTCAAACATGGATAATTTTTAAATCTTCTTAAGAAATGCTGATAGGCAGCCAGGGTTAAGGACCACTGAGCGAGAATGCCCAGAAGGCTTGGTGGAACTCAGATCCCTGGACCCTGGCCCACCACAGCAGTCAGAGATCCCGGACGAGGCCGCAGATGAACCCCCAGCTGGCCTGGGACCACACGTCGGGGACCACTGGGCTGGAAGATGCACAGCACTTTTCTGCCTCTTTTTAAAATTCCTTCTTCTGGGAAGAGAGACTGATCTTACCATTGAGTGTGGGAGAAGAAACAGCATGATTAGCAGAATGACATCCCCTCTCCCTTTTCAAATGTGTGAGCCTGGAGAGAGGATGCTTTTTTATCCACTGTGAGGATGACTTTTCAGGGCAGGCTCTGTCTGCATGTGTTGGGGGACAGGCTCCAATTTTGTTTTGTTTTCCTTAGTTTTGCTTTGCTTTGCTTTGCTCTGCTTGGCTTGGAGAAGCCTTAGCATAGACTTAGGGGAAGTGCAGACCACAGAGCTAAAGTCGTCGTCTTTGGCATGATTAGAATTTTCAAAATACATAACAAATGTTTTAAGATTTTGGTCTCCATTTATCTGTCTTCTGGGTCCTCTCCCAATGTATTGTGAATGCAAGGTGGAAAAAATTAGTGTTATATGTCAGCTTTCTAAAACCCCAATATAATCCTATCTCTTTTCAAATGGTTTCACTTCTTGGTCCTTTGAAAGCAACATAAACAATTTCACCGACTTAGTAAACAGGGCTGTAAGAACTGAAGAGAAAGAACGCCGATGCTGGATGGCATCAATTCTTTGAAAGAGGAAGGAGACAAATAGACATGACACAACCACAGTAAACCGTCACTAATATGCATGGGAATGGTCCGTGCTGTGCCTCTCTGCAGGCTTCCACCTTATTTAGCTCCAAATTTCTAAGACTACTACAAGAAAAGGTACAGGAGAAGCTCCCTGGACACTAGCTAGTAAGAGTACCAAATCACACATATTTATGGAGCCATAATTAACAATAATAATAGTTACCTCTTCAAACGCTTGCTGTGAGCCACGTATTGTCTTAACCACCTTCTGCCCTGTATCATTCTACTAAAGCACCTGCATAAGTAGGTATTACTTAGTAAGGAAACTGGGGCATAGCTAGCTGGACTAATACCTGGCAAGAAATCTGAAGTGAAGGTGGGATTTGCTCTTGTGTGTCAGGAAGGAAAGCGAAGGCTGTTTCCACAGTGCACTGTGTAGATAAACTTGCAGCCAAACACCATTACAGAAGCTGTGAATGATGCAGAGAAACACAACACTTCTTATTAGTTCCCTGATCTCAAAATGCATGTAGCCTAGTTAGGGAGAGAAAAACATATATAAGAAAAATTAAGTAACAACGCTGTAGCAGGACAAGCCTCAGACAAAACTCCTCAGACACCGAGTTACAGAAGGAAGGGCTTTATTCGGCCAGAGGCATCGGCAAGACTTCTGTCTCAAGAGCCAAGCTCCCCGAGTGAGCAATTCCTGTCCCTTTTAAGGGCTCACAACTCTAAGGGGGTGCGTGTGAAAGGGTCGTGATCAGTTGAGCAAGCAGGGGGTACGTGACTGGGGGCTGCAGGCACCGGTAATTAGATTGGAACAAAATAGGACAGGGATTTTCACAGTGCATTTCTATACAATATCTGTAATCTACAGGTAACATAACCAATTAGGTCAGGCATCGATCTTTAGCTACCAGGCCCAGGGTGTGGCGCTGGGCTGTCTGCCTGTGGATTTCATTTCTGCCTTTTAGTTTTTACTTCTTCTTTCTTTGGAGGCAGAAATTGGGCATAAGACGATATGAAGGTTGGTCACCTCCCTTAACGCAAGATCTGAAGATTAATATATTACTTTGGACTCCAATCTAAAAATATTCCCAAAATAGTGAAATGATTGGGAGAATTCCAAATGCAAACAATTGGAGTACTATAAAATGTGGTTAGTCCCACAGAATCCAGTCTGCTTCAGGAAATACTTTTCCTAATTGGAGCCTCTGAGAGACTGAAATCCATTCTGTGAAGTGTATTCTAGCCCTTCCCTAGTCTCCCAATGACTCTTTCCTCAGAAGACTCTTAATTTGGTTGATCGCTTCTGGTTTCTCTCTATATTTCATATCTTGATCAAATTTTGTAATACAATCTTCAGACCCACATTGTCCCAAAGAAAAACACTCTTCCTGCTATCATTTTGTCTATTTCCTTCTAAATAAGTAGGAGAATGGCACTTTGATTGATAAGAATGAAAAAATTATTAGGGAACTTGCCATCATATTCCAGGAGAAATGGAGTATGGCATGCACCCAGCATTGACCTTCACACAGAATTGAAGCATGTCAGATAAAAAGAATTGTATAGAATTGCTGGGATAACATGTAACACAAAAACATCTGAACTATAATAGGATCACGAAGCAGAATCACCACTAAAGTCCATCTCATGATTCAGCAGCAGGAGCAGGGAGCAGAAAGAACCAAAGAACCGTGGGCAAAGGGATCTGAGAAGCAGTCCTACTTGGCAAAAAGCAGTGTGATCCTGGCATCCAGTTTACTTCTCAGGGCCTTTGTTCCCAGGTAGAATTGGGAGATTGAGCTAGATCAGGGCTTCTTAGAAATCAGTTGAGGGGATCATGAACTTAATGAAAGAATGAATCTTTATTTCCTATGATCTTTAAAGTGTATAGCACTTCCTCCAATTACGAATGTAAGTCATAAGCCACAATACTATGAACCACACATGTGATACTGTTCCAGTATGAATTACAGATATTTTCACATTAGTACAACTTTTAGTTATCTCAAAATATCATTTATGATCACTAGCTCTTCAAATGTGCAACAATCATCATGGCCATAGCTGTCTCCCCTTACTTAATGTGTTAGGAAAGAAGCACATGCGTGACTGTGTCATAACGTCCTTAGAAATGTATTGATCAACGTTTGAGCATGATTGGCTTGCTCTATAATCAAAAATGTGTAGCTGACACTTTCTCAAATGTTTTTCTTAGATGCGACTTTGTCAGGTTGCCAATATGGTCCCCTTAGTGTCTAAGGGCCATTTCCTTGAACATGGTGGAATTTTCAGCCTCCTGTCTCAGAAGCAGAGATGCCGAACTGGCTGGGATGCATTTCAAGGACAAGCAAGAGCAGGAGATTGGAGTAACCGTCATAAGGCAGGAGGTGACAACAACAAACAACAGTGGCATTAAAATGACCCGAATGCAGCTTCAGGGCCTGTGGGTAACTAGGAAATGCTAAGAGGGAATCGAGTAAGATGGAACAACTCAGATCATCAGTAAGAAATGCCTGGCCAGGGCCAGGCGTGGTGGCTCATGCCTGTCATCCCAGCACTTTGGAAGGTCGAGGAATGCAGATCATTTGAGGTCAGGAGATTGAGACCAGCCTGGCCAACACAGTCAATCTCCATTTCTACTAAACACACAAAAGTTGAACCCGGGAGGCAGAGGTTGTAGTGAGCTGAGATCGCGCCATTGTACTCTAGCCTGGGCCACAAGGTGAGACTCTGTCAAAAAAAAAAAAAAAAGAAGATATGTTTAGCCAGCAAATGCACCAGGCAGGCAGACGGATACAGTCTCCAGAACAGCCTACTCCGTCAAAAAGTGCAACAGTGTGGTACGCCCAGCACTCATCACAATCATTTCCTCACATGGGTTGTTAAGTATTAGCAAGGAACAGGTGAAAAAGCACAAGAAACGCTATGGTTACACAGATTACAACTCTGATGGAAGCTTATGTATGATGAGAATTAGAACTGCACGCTCGATTATGTTAAATCCGTGGCCATTGTCTAGGTGCATACCGTAAAACCACAGTGTGCTAAAGGTATGAGCCTGCTGAAATGAGACGTGTGAACTTCTCAGCAAACTTATCCCAGCTTCTGCTGGCAAAGAAAATGACTAAAAGAGTCATCTACAAAGAGACGCCCGAGTCAGCTGAGGAGGCTCCGAGCCATGAGACAGAGGCGCAGAAGGGAATGAGTGAGTGGTGTCGCCAGTATCAGGGTGTTTGGTCAAAGTGCAGATTCTAGGGCTCCCCACCAGAGATTCGGAATCAGGGGATCTGGAGAATCAGGGGCCTGGAATGGGATCTTCAAACCCCGCATGCACTGGGCACCCCAGGCATGTTAGGATGCAGGGGATCTGCAAACCACACTTTGAAAGGCACCAGCTGCGGCTCCTGTTTGAGGTATTTTGAGTCAGAAAAGTAACGCAAAACACCATCGCTGTGAGCCCCTAGCTACTGCAGCTCAGCCCCAGGTGCAGGACCCTGTGTGTGGATAAAAGACTAGTCATGTGTTCAAAATACAGTGATGAAGAGGCCAATGAGAAGGTGGTTGTAAACGACGAGATGAAGAGCGATAAAGGGTGATAGGATGCTCTCTCAGCCATCACACAATTTGCTTTCTTCAGCCAGCTCCATCCAATAGCCCCTATTAGAAACACTGTCCCCTTAGAGAGTAGTTTGTTGAAGGCGTCGAACAGAGAAAGAAAAGGCTCAGACACGAGCAGCCCTCAGGAAACAGTTGTATTCAAAGCAGATGTGAAAACCCTGCATCGTGTGAGACACTGTCAATGCAATGGCACCTCAAGCACTAACTTCCATAGACCCTCAGTCTCTGGGATGACCTGGCATTTCCCTCTACCTGTGTGAACTCACGCAGGGCCCGTTTTAACAGTTTAGTAACTCCTGGCCCAATGGACTAAGTGTCCTATTGAAGAATGCAATAGAAGCAGAGAGCGAGATTGGCCTCAACAGGGTTGCAGAAAGCCCTGTCTCAGCCTGGTCATGAATTCAGGTCAACGAGTGCCACTTTTATGAAAAGAACTGCAGAAGGGAAATCCCTGGAAACAAATACACTGAAAAATCAGTCCATTCTGTGGCTTCTTCAGAACAAAACCTGCACTTGGAACTCAGAGAAAGGAGAAAATCACAGCTTTTCATGTAAATTATATCTGAGAAATCAAACCTTTGAATTTGAAAGAAGGATCACTAGATAATGCCACTGGGAGGATACTAGGAATTAGTATTTTTTGACCACATAAGTGCCAAGCTTCGAGCTAGGTGCTTCGTATGCAACGTCTCATCTCATCTGTTGGTACAACAATTCGGCTCAAAGAATCGCACTGTCAGAGCTGGAAGGGTCCTCAGAGATCATCAGATCCAAACTGTTCATTTGCATGTGAAAAACCTGAGCGGTGGCTCACGTTTGTAATCCCAGCACTTTGGGAGGCCGAGGAGGGCAGGTCACGAGGTCAGGAGTTCAAGACCAGCCTGACCAACATGGGAAACCCAATCTCTACTAAAAATATAAAAATCAGCTGGGCGTGGTGGCTCATGCCTGAAATCCCAGCTACTCAGGAGGCTGAGGCAAGAGAATCATTTGAACCTGGGAGGCAGATGTTGCAGTGAGCTGAGATCGCATCACAGCACTCCAGCTTGGCGACAGAGCAAGACTCCATCTCAAAAAAAAAAAAAAAAAAAAAGAAAAAAAGAAAAACCTGAGACCAAGAGAAGAGAAGCAGCAGAACAGAACTCAATGTCTTCTTGTGCTTCTCTGACCTAACATCTTTCCAATGTACCATGCGGCCTCCCACATGAGCAATCAGATATGTACGTCACTAGACCCTGAGAAATTAAGCTCTTTAAAGTTAGAATGCATTTGTGGCTATCAGCCTCAGTCCAGAAATTAATGTGAATAAATTGTGTTTCTTATTTTTTTTTTAAAGAATTAGCTTCTGATTCTATTGGAATAATCAAGCAAAGTCAATGTCAGTATTTCCTCCCTACCTTTCTAGAAGTTGTATCTAAGTTCCAGGGCACCAGGTTTGGGGGAGCACCTGGTCCTAGATGTCAACTGTTCACTTCAGCATCCAATGAGATGCTGCCATTTTGTTGGGGTGCTCCCTCATCCATCCGCACACACACATCACCTATGGTCACACACTTCCGTACATGTGTTGTCTTTTTGGTTGGTGGATCTCTTGACTGCTTCTGTACCACAGATGGAGACACAGGATCTGACCTTACATTTCTGTGGCACCCACTATTATGGGAGACTTCATGACTCTGTCTATGGCATTTATGCCCAGGCCCTCTGCAGCCCTCTCCCTCCACCTCCTCACTGCTCTTTCCAGACAGAGGTCATCTCTGCTCTCAGATCTCACAAAGCTTTCTCAGTATTTGCAGACAACCCAGAGCTGTGGCTGACAGACAAAAAACAGGCCTTTCCTCTCTAGGAGCCCCTACCGAACACTAGCGTGCCCTGCTCCACACAGAGGAGCTCTTCTAGTCTTGGAAATGGGAGAGAAGTAACCCCTTTCTTCTCTTTGCTTCCTGGAGTCCTTTTCTGATTCCCTAACAGCATTGATATTTACAAATAAACTCAAGGAAGGCCGACTTTTCTAGATTTTCCACACTGTCATATCTTGCCACTGAAGCAAGGAGCACAGAATGGTCCACCGGCTTGGATTCAGCAGGCTTGGATTCAGGGGGAGAAGAAGGGCTGGCAATAAATTATTCCATGTATTCACTTCTGCTGTGGTTTATCACAAAGACCAAAGCCAATGGGAAATAAGGAGGGAGCAATAGAGATCCCTGTGGGAGGGGGGCATTTGAAATGTATCAGGCTGTAAGAAATGGTGCTTTTAAAAATATGTTGAATGACACGATGCAGAGAAACATTTTCTTGTTTTTCTTTTCTTTTTTTTTTTTGAGACGGAGTCTGGCTGTGTTGCCTAGGCTGGAGTGCGTGGCACAATCTCGGCTCACTGCAAGCTCCGCCTGCTGGGTTCAGGTGATTCTCCTGCCTCAGCCTCCTGAGTAGCTGGGATTACAGGCGCCCGTCACCACGCCTGGCTGATTTTGGGTTTTGCCCTGTTGGCCAGGATGGTCTCAAACTCCTGACCTCAGGTGATCTGCCCCTGTCGCCCTCCCAAAGTGCTGGTATTACAGGTATGAGAAACTGTGCCCGGCCAAGATTTTAAACAAATATAAGCAGCCTACCTGCAATATCAAACAAGTATTTTATTTCTCCTTCTTCTTTGCTGACCTTCCACACCCCATTCCTTTGTCTGGTGTGCCTTCCCTGTGGGCTTAGCCATTCCTTCCAGCTTGACCTTTTAAAAACCCAAAGTGAGCGGGAAGCACCTTGGTATTGATCTGCCCACTTATGGCCTATAGAGTCACTGGAGGTCCTGTTAGAATAGGATGGGCTATCACTTAATTTAAGTCTTACTCAACTCTATCTACAAGAGGGTTACATTCTCAAAACTGGAAAATACTATGAATAGACTTCTGAATCCTGTGGTTTATCTGAGAATTATTATAATTATTTTAAATGAATTTAAATTTTCCATTTGTTGCCAGAACATTTAGAGACCTGCTAGTCTTGGAATGTTTACTAGATCTTTGTTGATAAGCTTCATGATGAAGGGGAGCATTAGGGCTTTCTGATGATGCTTTCTAGAAATTTTCAACCTACTTTAAAATATGACATTCATTTCTGCCTGAAAACCAAAGTAGGTTTTGCAGAGGCAAATTTAGAGCATGTTTAAAAGATTCATCTTGTGCCTATGTATAACAGCCTCCCAGGATGTCAACTGGAAGATGATGCCATTCCTGACAATTAGAAGGTAACAACGAATTTTCAACCAACTCCACATTCATCCTGACACATCCCTTGGGCATATTTTTAAGGTTAAACTTGTGTACTCCATAATTTTTGTTTTTAGGCAAGGGTTTCTGTGGTGGTAATCATGACCTAAAGAGCCTGATCCTCCAATCCTCAGAGAGCCAGGATTCCTGCCCAAAGTTAGATAGGCAGTGTTTGAAGCAAAGTTTACTTCACGCAGTTCCTACTTCTTCTGACTATTCATTTTGTATTTATTACAGCCGATTTATCATGTGCTAGATAATTTCACATTCATGGCTTTTCTAGTGCTCAATTTATCAAGGACACTGGTGCCACATACTCTTGTATTTTATCACAAGTACCATCAGGAGCAGAGAGACAGGTTCTCTCCTGCAGTGACTGCTGCTAAATCATAATTCATAACGATAGATGCATCTTTCCTGGGTTCCATTTTTAATATTTCCCTTTTTGGAATGTTTACATAACAGGAAAAAAGAGGGAATTATATGTGAGTTACATTCCTATCACTCATGTGTTCTTTACTGAGAGAATGAAACTAGATACCTGAAAAATACTCAGCGATTTCAGCTACTCGCTTAGGACATTTTTTATAAAGTTGACCACTTTTTCATTATCAAAGACGGGAAAAATGAAAAGAAGCTGAAGTGGTCTGAAACCATGGCTTTCATTTTCCTTCTAAGTTTAGAGAGTGAGTTGGCTGGAGGTACAGCACATTGATTATCTGTGACACGATCAGTCAGAAGCAGGACCACATGATTTAGTGAAGGGCCACTCTCCATCAGCAAACAAACTGACTGGCTTTCCGAGTGATTCTTCACACTGTGAATGCAGCAACTAATAACACCCACTTTACTTTAGGCAAGAGAAACAGAGCCTCTCATTTTCCCTTGAGAACAATGATTATTTCTTAATACTTTTCTTTTTCCCCGTTTCCTTACAGAGGAGTTCCCTGTGCAAGGGAAGCACATGGTAGGGTTCATGCTGCACCGAACATGAACTTTGAAGATCCTTATTTTGGTTTCCATGAGGGTGGTGAAGGTTCTCCAATTAAAGGCATTTCCAATAAGGGTGAAGAGTAGAGAGCAGTGAGGTTTCCAAAAAGTTTCCAATTCCTCCTTCAAATGACTTCCTAATGAATATCAGAAGGCAATGTGTGGAGTCACAAGTCATTGGAATGGCACCCACTGTGTAATTTCAACAAAACACTTCATCCCTCTGAGCCTCTGGTGGCTCATCTGTAAATTAAGGCAATTTCTATCTTCAAATTTCATCATTCTTTGATTAACAACTTTTATTCAACTTTGTTGAAAAGAACAACAAAATTGCATCTCTGGTTGAATGTGGTGGTTCTTTTTCTGATTAATATAAAATGTGACTGTCAGAATCCCATCTCTAAATCTTTGTCAAACTCATGTGGCCTCTTTTGTCTGTAGTTTCCTAGTACAGACACATAATACTTGAATAAGCTTTTCCCCAAACTCCTGTGGTTTAAATGAGATGGTGGTTGCTGCACTCAGAGTGGTAAATGGGGTGGTCCCCAGAACATTTTACATAAGCACCTTGCCTTGTTATTTGGCTCTAGCATTGTATTAAAAAGTTAGTAGATATTTGTAAGCATTCTAGAGGCCATTTATTATCTACTCACTCTTTAAGTTAAATTCTTGTCTCCTGTAAGAGTGACCTAAATTGTTCATTGAAAGGAATTTCAGTCCTCAGGTAAAAATAATCTTACTATTACCATCTCAATTACAATAATAAGGGTTCAATGACTTTAGGATCATCCAATAAGCCATAGGTTTATAAAACAAAAAGAGCTCAACTGATGACATTAAGGTAGAAAACAGCCTTTCAGTAGGAGAAGAAACACCCAATCTGGAGCAATCCAGTGCCTGTAGGCACCTTAGTGAACACATTTTACCAACTCAATGCAGAAATTGCTGTTTGCAACATGGCCCCAAAATATGTTTTGTGTAGGGGAATCCTTACTTTACGTAATATCCACTAAATAAATGTTAGCTCTCACAGTACAGTTTTCATTACACAGCCTGAGGCTCTGTTTTCCTGCTGGAGAAATTTCTACCACTGACATAGATTTGTAAATACTTTTAGTTCTTGTTTCTTGTCTGTTCTGCCTCAAGAAGAACTTACTTGTGAGAAAGATATTCAATTCTACTTCCTCACAAACACTTTAAATGAGGTGCATTGCTCTGGATTTTGTAGTGGTGGCTGTTGTTTCAGTTCCATTTTTATTATTTCTTGTCATTTTTTGACAAGCACACTAGCCACTTAATACCGAAACCATTTTTTCTTAGATCCTTTGATGTCTCTCTTTGAAAGATTCTTTCCATTTAAAATAAAAAACAATTAAAAGTTTTATGCTAGGTAGCTTAGTACACGAATGTTGGAAGTACGTTCCTGCTGCTCCTCTAAGTTTTCTATCTGTAGGCTGTTAAGTAGTGGAAGGCCTGATAAAGCATGTTTATGCATGCATGGATATAGATATGCATGTGTATACAGCTGTCTACATGGACATATCTCTACACACAGGATATAAATTCAAATGCAAGTCACAGTGGCTCATGCCTGTAATCCCAGCAATTTGTGAGGCTGAGGTGGGAGAATCCCTTATGCAGGAATTCAAGACCAGCCTGGGCAACATAGTAATAGTAAGACCTTGTCTCTATAAGAAATAAAAAAAAAATTAGCCTGGTACAGTTGTGTGCACCCATAGTCCTAGTGACTTGGGAGGCTGAGGAGGAAGGATCGTTTGAGCCCAAAAGTTGTAGGTTACAGTGAGCTATAATAATGCCAGTGCAATCCAGCCTGGGCAACAGAGCTAGATCTTGTCTTAAAAAAATTAAAAAGTGTTATTGTCTAAGAGAAGGGATGAGATCATATATTCTTTTTATCATTAAAAACTTTTGTTTTCTAAATTTCCTATAAGGAATATTTATTTCTTTACAAACAGTGTAAACGACTAGCTTTAAAAAATAGTGTGTCTAGCCTGTGAAGAAATAACAAGTAATAATCTTCATTCTACAGTAATGGTAATTCCCCCAAGATCATTAACTCTTTCAAACCTGTTTTCCCTGGATCTCAAATTGGGGCCTAGAGAAGGCATTTTTGCTAAAGGTTAGTTTACCGCAAGGGCTCAGATCAATGACATTTTTCTCAGCTTGAGTTTGGCTGCAAGGTCAGTTTTGGGGGTGTGTGGGTTGGTGAGAGGGCAAAGTCTTAGTCTATACATATATATACACACACACATATATTTACATAAATACATTATACACATATATATTAACAAATATATACTATTTCTATATTTTACATATGTATGTAACTTGAAAAACTTTTGGTATGCATGGGAGTGGGTTACCTAATTGTTCTCTATTAATATTGGAGTATTCTTTCTACCAGTGTGAAGTCTTACTGTGCACACTGCTTCAGAGTCTCTTGTTTGTACCGTGAACGCTTCCAATGTCATCAGATATTTGCATAAACAACAATTCTAAAGTTGCCTAACAAACATATCAAATTACTTATTACATCCTTAGGCTGAATCCTTTATATTATTTCAAATTTTTCTCCATTACAAATAGGACTGCCATGAACACCCTTACATGAATATATTTTTGTAAATATCAAAGAGATTTCCCCTAAGATCAGTCTCTGAAGTGGCACCAGTGATGAAAGGATGTGAACATGGGATTGAAATGTATAAGCAGATGTTGGGTTTCAGTTTCACACTAATGCTAAGCCCTGAGACATTCCGCCAACACAGCATAGTCATTTAGACTCAGGCAGACCTGGGTTCAAATCCCAGTTCCAACTCCCTAGCTTGATAGGCTTTATTCAACGTGGTCTCTACACTTCAGTTCCTTCATATGGAAAATGGGGTAATGTCCACCTTTCACGGCTGCTGTGGAAACTACATGAGACCATGTGCAGAAGCTTCTGAGCACAGTTCCTTTGCTACACCTTAAGAGTCAAGAGCTATTTCACCAAGAATTTGCTTGAAGTGAAGACTATAAATCTAAGTGATTCAAATTTTGAAAGTTGGGGTTCTTTCCTGACATTTTAGTAAAACTTACCACATGTGAGTACATGTCTTCCAGGAGTAGAACAGTCCACTTTGACCTGAGAGATTGTCAATGAGGTATTCAGGCTCTGTAGTTATAAGCATAATCTACGGTGTGGTCAGTGGATTGACTGACTCCCGTTCATCCTGCTTTCCTCATTCTGACTCAGACTTCCTATGGGTGAACGCACCTCCTCCCTCACTGACTCTGAGCTCAGCCTTCTGACTTGCTTTGGGCACTGACACATGGGCAGACTTCCAGTACATTATGTCCAACCAGTTGCTCCCAAAGAGCACATCAGGCTCAGCTTGCCTTCCATGCCATGAGAAGAACATGCCCCCAGGTCTGCTCTCCCACCTGGGTCTGGAAATGAAAAGTACATGGAAGAGTCCTAACTCAACCACAGGCAGCCCAACCACAGGCAGCCTGCACACCAGCCCGGGAGAATTGAACGTTTGTCACTGTAAGTTACAAGATGCAGAGCCCTAGCAGGCTGTTAAATTCCACCCACAGAGGCATGCTGGACTGCAGAACAGAACAGAGACAGCAAGGGAGAAGAAAATGCCTTTGGAGGAGGCATATTTGTAGAGACATTTACTAAAACTAGGACCAGTACAATGCCCCAGCCCTCCTTTCCCCATAATAAAGGCACAGCACCACAGGGTGTTAGCCAGGACAATATACCTGAGAATCTAGGGCCAAGTCCCAAGGTGGACAGGTTAGTAATGGAAGTCTGTTTGTCACTGTGGTTATTTCTCTCCAGGGTGATTTACAAGGTGATAAAAGACTTCAAGATGCAAAAGGTACTTAGGCTGTTAAAAGCCAGCCTTTTATGATCCCTTGTTCTTTATAGTACATGTTGTTTCATTAATCAAATGCTTATTCGATTAGAAGTCCCAAGCCTTTAAGATGGTGGGACATTTCATTTTTATTGCCCTGAATTGGCATTAAAATCCACATGGTCCTTGGCAGGCCACTGGTGAATTCCTCGTGTTCGAACCCATTCCACCCTCTGTCTTCTCTGATCCTATCTATTTTGTAGTACTCTTTTAGAAGAATTTTTTTTCTTTTTGTATTGATGCTGGGCTAGATGCTGAACTGTTAGGCAAAAACCTTCTTTTCCTTCCCCTGCCCATATTTGAAATCTGGAGCCAGTCGTTGATATCATTCTCAAGCCCGTGCATTTGCACTGTGGACTCATCTCTTTTGGCCTCTTCCACTGGCTCTGTCTTACTATCAGTGGTCAAAATTCCACGCTCCTGTTTGGTCAGCCCAGAGCAAAGCCTGTCCTTGTTCTCTCCCTTGTCAGCAGTGGGTCTCATCAAGGAATCTCTTACTGTTTATTTTCATGACCAAAATGATGAAAATTTGTCATTTAGTTTGATATTTTCTAGTTTTTAAGACTGTTCTGAGTAAATTACATGATTATTTGTAAATATCAAGCTACAATTTGTAATCATTATATAACAGCACCTCAAATCAAGTTTTAGAATTAAATGGAGTATGTATTCAGTAGATAGACAAACCGACAGAGCACAGATCAACTAATAGAGATTACATTGACATTACACTATAACTCATAAATGCTTCAGAGCCTTTAGAAAAAGTTTCCAGACAACTGTCATCTCTGCCTTATTAATGCCTAGCCTGTAAAAGCAAGGATTTAAAGAATTTCTAAAGAAATGGCAGATTCCATGTCTGTTTTTAGAAATAAAGTTTTCTTGGAGCACAGCCACATCTGTTCGATTATGTGTTTGTCTGTGGCTGCTTTCAAAATGCAAAAGCAGAGTTGAGTAGTTGCAACGACTTAACTATAAGGCCTTCAAAGCCAAAAATTGAGCAATAAATTATTTTTTAATTTTTCTACTATTATTTTTATATGTAGGAAATGATCTGCTTTGCTTAAAACTTACGGCTCCCCTACTCACCGGTCGTATCTTTAATCGGCTCACTTTTCCCAAAATGTTTTGCCATCTTTTGTTTTTTATGCTTTCGTATCTTGCCTAAGCCACATCCTATCTGTTTTTCTGAACAAGTTTAAGCCCTATTTTCTGGATGACAACTGTAACCAATGGTGTGACTTCCTTTCAAATCTCTCACTGCACTTCACTGTCTGTCCCATGCACATGGGCTCTTGACTCCCCACTAAGTATTTGCACAGCACCTACGGAGTACTGAGCCTTATTCTAGATCCCAGGAATACGACAGCAAGCATATAGATGTAAGTCCTGCCCTCAGTGGGTGTATGGTTGTTGGAGGAAGAGAGACAACCACATCACCACAAGGTAGTGAATTCCAGATATTACAAAAGGGGAGGTTATATGGAGGAACCGACAACAGGGACATCTTCCCTCTTTGAGGAAATCAGATCTGCCCTCAAGGAGAAGTAGAAACTGAAGAATGAGGAGCAGTTAGCTGATGAATGAAAGAAGTGGAGACTGGGGGTACTGTGGGGAGGGCTGGATGAAGAAGGGGAGGTTGGTAGCAGAGGAGGGAAGCATATTTCAAGGACACAATATGGGAGGGAGCATGGCACATCTGAGAAGCTAAGTGAGAGGTTACAGTAAGTGTCACGATCTTGGGAACAGAGCACGAAACAATTTACAGAAGGCTGTGCAATCCTCATGGTGTTCAACTCTGAAGTACACCGGAATGGCTTCTGAGTCAGGCAATGATGTGATCAGATATTTATTTATTTATTCATTTATTTTTGAGACAGAGTCTCACTATGTCACCCAGGCTGGAGTGCAGTGGTACAATCTCAACTCACTGCAACCTCTACTTCTGAGTTCAAGCGATTCTCCTGCCTCAGCCTGCTGAGTAGCTGGGATACAGGCACCCACCAACATGTGCACCTAATTTTTGTATTTGTAGTAGAGACAGAGTTTCACCATTGTGGCCAGGCTGGTCTTGAACTCCTGACCTCAAGTGATCCACCCGCCTCAGCCTCCCAAAGTGCTGGGATTACAGGCGTGAGCCACCACACCCGGTTGATATGATCAGATTTTATGTTAGAAAATGCACACTTGGGGCCGGGCCTGGTGGCTCATGCCTGTAATCCCAGCACTTTGGGAGGCCAGGGCAGGCAGATCACAAGGTCAGGAGATTGAGACCATCCTGGCCAATATGATGAAACCCTGTCTCTAATAAAAATGCAAAAATTAGCTGGGCATGATGGCGGGCACCTGTAATCCCATCTACTCAGGAGGCTGAGGCAGGAGAATCACTTGAACCGGGAAGTCAGAGGTTGCAGTGAGTTGAGATCGTGCCACTACACCCCAACCTGGTGACAGAGTAAGACACTGTTTCAAAAAGAAAGAAAGAAAGAAAGAAAGAAAGAAAGAAAGAAAGAAAGAAAGAAAGAAAGAAAGAAAGAAAGAAAGAAAGAAAGAAAGAAAGAAAGAAAGAAAGAAAGAAAGAAAGAAAGAAAGAAAGAAAGAAAGAAAGAAAGAAAGAAAGAAAGAAAAGAAAAGAAAAAGAAAATGCATGCTTGGTTGTCTCCATAGAAGAGATGGAAGTGAGACTGAGGGAAGACCGGAAGTGAGACTGAGGGAAGACCGGAAGTGAGACTGAGGGAAGACCGGAAGTGAGACGGGGGAAGACCGGAAGTGAGACTGGGGGAAGACCAGAAGTGAGACTGAGGGAAGACCAGCCAGGAGGCTGCTGTGTCCAGTGAAGGCTGAGGAGAGCTGAGAGGGCCAGGCAGGGGAAATTGAGGGGAGGAAATATGTTTGAGAGATTTTGGAGAAAGAGCCCATAGCACATGAGATGGCTGTATGGAATGAGGAAGGGAGAAGAGTCTGGAAAGTCCCTGGTTTCTAACTGGACAACCTGACTGGTGATGATGCTATTTACTATGATAGGGACACAGAAGCAGAAGGTGGAGATGTGGGCAGGGGATGGGGAACTGCAATTAGATAAGATTGCTTTAAGCTTCATGCAGCTGTGAGATCTCCAACCCATGGTGCCCAGGGCCAGTCAGAGCTGGCCTGTGACACTCAGGAACATGCAGACCTGGGAATCACCCACTTCAAACCAGCTGTGGAGTCTAGGTCCCCTCTGTCAAGCTGGTAGAAGCTAGAAACACATAGGCCAAATTTGCATATAATTTCAGGCAACTCACAGGCCCAAAAGTTTATCCATGGACTCTAGGTTCATATTTCTGCTATGGATGATAATAGAAGCTGTAGGATTGAATGAGACAATCCTGGGAGGGAATAGAAGAGAGCACGTAGGACTGAGCCTCAGGGAAGCCCAGGGCTAAAGGAACCAGCAGAGGGAGAGGAGAGAAGAAGACTTCAAAGCAGACCAGTAAAGAAGAGCTGACGTGGCGAACAACTGAAAAAGAAAAAAAGGAGCCACGTCCTAGAGGGAAGTTGTGTTTGTATCAGTGGCATTCAGTCCATTATTTCCACATAACAAGTTGGCGAGTTCTTTAGAGGCAGGGGCTGCTGCTTCTTTTGTATCCCTGTTATCTCAAAATTGATGCTCATATCACGAACACTCAATTGACACAGTGTCTTTAAATAAGTTTGCAGATAATGAAGAATTAGTAGGTTGGGACTGACATAACTTGAAAATAGTCAAACAACAATTAAGCTATGGAATGAATACTGTGACTATATGGAGGCTTCGCTAACACAGCCTAGAACAGTCTGTCTTCAATATGGGTCTGTGGGATCAGCATGGAAAGTCCCTGTGGATTAATGCAAGCCATGTCACTTTAGCACGGAGGACACTAACTCCACAGGACCCTCATGTGCAGCCATGTGGTCACTGAGCCAGGAATAGGGAAAACTGGATTCCAGCCCCGATTCTGCCACTAAGCAATAGTGTTACTTTGGGCTAGTTTCTGCACGCCCCTGAGTCCGAGGTTCAAGTTCTGAAGCTCTGTATTTTTCCCTCTATGCCTTCCTGTCGACCATCAGGGCTCCTGCAGGTGCTAAGCTGGATGATGGGTGCTGGTAGCCAACAGCCTATAAATTCTATTTCAAGGCACCTCCTGTGCATTGCAGCACAAAAGCTATTGTTATCGAGCATTGCAAATCTGCCAACATATTCTTAGGTTTACAAAAGATGGATTATTTCTTTTCTAAGTAGTTTTTCTACTGATTATTTTGGCCAATGAGCAATTTCTAAGAGTAGGTGACTGTGATTAATTGCCAAATGGTTCTAATCTATTATCTAACAACATTCCTCTAATGGAAAAGGGAAAATGAGTAAATTTGCCACTAATGTAAACCTAACATAAGTAATAATTAATTTTCTTTATAAAAAGCTGAGCTCATTGACTATATTGAAAGTATAAGCAGGAAAGTAAAACATGACCCTAACAACAAACAGATGGCATTCCCCTTCATGTGCCTGTGTACACTTTTGAAGTTTTAGAGAAACCACACAACACTCATGCTTTCAATTATGTTTCCAACAGAGACAGACCCAGAATGAATTTTTTCTTGATAACTGATTGCTCTTCCACGTCAGTCCATGTGCCTGAGCTGGAAATTTACCTCAGCAAAGGAGAGAGCAAGAAACCTCAGCAACCTCCTGGCTTGGCACCCTCAGAAATACTAGAATAAATTTAAATCATTATTTGGCTATGTCCCTTCTCCTCCTTTATTTTCTTCAAGGGAAAATAAAGGTACTTAAAAAACTGGATCCAATTAAACTAACTTTGCCTTTTCTTTTTCTGTTGGAGAAATTTGCTATACTGATACATATTAAACACACACAGACTGTTGTTTCTTTCTCCGTATCTTCCTGACTTTCTACCCAGGCTGAAGGAATATCCGCAGATACAGACGTGGCATGTTTATTATCCTTGCCTGGAGCCTTCTTAGTCGTGCACAGTATGCACTGCAGTTTCTTTGGAAGTAGAGAAAAAGAGAAATAAGTAATTGGAAATGAGTAAAAATAATTCAAAGCAGTAGTAAGAAAAATGCATTTGGGTTCATTTACTTACTCACTCAAAAAGCATTTATGGAGTGCTTCATTTGTTCGGGTACTTTTCTAAGGCTTGGAAATATGACAGTGAGGATGACAGATGGGATATTTGTTGTCTTCAATCACCTTTTATTCTACTACGAGTAGAGAGACAATGGACAGGCCAGCATATGTAGATGTAGATGGTGGGAATTGTCATGGAGAAAATAAAAAGGGTACTGTGATAGCGACTGCACAATTGGTAGGGTGGCTGGGAAGCTCTCTGGGAAGCAGTGCTTGAGAGGGAATGAATGAGAGTCGGCCACGTGGAGAGCAGGGCAGGCTGGCAGCGGGGAGTGAGGCTCAGGCCCGGTGGGAACAACTACAAGGATCATACGGTGGGCAGAGCACTGTGTCTTTCTAGTAGGCACATCCAAAGGTGACAACGACTGGTCTACTGTTCCCAGATACCAATTGTTTTAGCTGCGTAGTGAGCTAAGAGTTAAGAAGAAATCACTTAGGCAGATAGAAAGGGTAGGGGAGTTCTTGGTAAGGCCTTTCTTTTCAATGAAAAGCAGCCCCACATCATTTTCTACAAAGAGTAGCCTATAAAGTCGAGCTGCAGACATAGACAAGCCAGCTGGGCGCTTGCACGGTGAATACCGGCAGGAAGTAGGGACTAGACATGTTCAGGATGGTCTCCATCTTCCCTTCACTTTGTGGACCACCTGTACCGGAAGGAGCAGAAACAGGGCGCTGATCGACTGGAAAGCATAGTAAGATTGGGGTGGGGCGACCAGCCTTCCCGCGCACGATGTAAACGTCATACCTGATGGAACCAATCCCTGAGCCCTATGGAAATCAGACCCCGCCTCCTCAAACCTGACGATAAAATTGGGCGCGTCAGCCTCCCATCCCCTCAAAGACGCCTCTGTCTGTGGAGAGAGCTGTTTTCTCTTTCTGTTTCTCTTCTGCCTTTTCAGCCTCTGCCCCTCAACTCCTCGTGTGTGTCCATGTCCCAGATTTTCCTGGCGTGCGACAATGAACCCCAGCGTACATACCCCAGACAGTGTAGCCTCTTCAGTCGCATATCTTAATCCCCTCAGAACTCCTAATATCCCCACTTTACAGGAGGGAAAACCAGCGGCCGGAGAGATGTAGCTTTCCAAGTTCGCCGAGGAAATAAAGGATGGAGCTAAGAGCGGGTCACTTCCCGACTCCGTTTACGCCACCTGGTCTCGGAAGAGGCTGCCTCTGAGGCGGGCATGCGGTTGGCCCTGCAGGATCAAGACAGTGGAGCCCGCTGGATTCCACTTGGTACGACCGATGTGGGCTGTGTCTGTTTGGATTTCTATCTCAGAATGCAGTGGACACAGCGGCTTATAAGCCATGAGGGATTTATTTCTCCCAGCTGTGGAGGTGAAGAAGTCGGAGGTGAAGCTGTAAGGAGACTGGGCCTCTGGTGAGGGCCGCTGTCCTGGCTTCCGGATGGCGCCTTCTCACTGCGGCCTCCTGTGGCTGAAGCGGACGGGAGCCCTCTCCTTTCTAAGGGCAGTAAGGCCCTCCTGGCCTAATCACCTTCCAAAGGCCGCGCCTGCTAATACTGTCTTCCTGGGGATTCCGGTTTTAAACATGAATTTGGGAGGGACCTAAACATTCAGTCCAGGGCGGATATTATGTCCCGGAATCCTGGAACTGCGATGGAGACGCAGGACCTGTGTGGTCTCCGCGCCTCTGCGGTGCAGGCCCAGACGTCTTCTGACTCAGCTCCAGCCACAGAGTCCGGCTGTGTTCAAGACGCTCTCCATCTTCCCTTCTCTTTGTGGACAACCTGTGCTGGAAGGAGCAGACAAGAGGGCGCTGATCGACTGGAAAGTCCATCTGCATAATAAGATCGGGGTGGGGCGACCAGCAGCAGGGCTGTCTGTGACGGTAAAAGCAGAGCCTCCAACGGGGAGAGTGCCAAGGACGTTTTCGCAGGCACACCGTTTTAGTCGTAATTTATTATGCTTTTGATTATGAAGATATCTGAATGGCTTAAACCATGATGCCAAGGAAAGAATAACATGCAAAATACATTTACTTGATATCATGTTCTGAAATCCCTCAAGCTCCTACACAGAAAAAATAAATTATACTTGTAAATAAAGCCCGCGGTAGGAGGAGGTGCTGTTTCCAATCTGTCACGGTTCCAGCTCCTCAGGCCTTGCGGTCTCAACAGCACTGACCCCAGTAGCTGCCTCCTGTGGACTCTTGATTTGCCACAGAAGCTGATTTTTTTCCTAATTAAATCTTCAAGGTTTGCTGATGATTTATTGATGTAACAATCATACATCGTGGTGCCCTATAAATACACAGCATCATAATAGCACACATAGGTGCCACCTCAAATGAGACGTGTCCCTGCACTCAAGAAGCTCATGGGTGTGATGGTGGAAAAAAGAAGCTTATAGCGGCAGATGGTAGCATAAAAGGAAGCTCATAGTGGGTGACGATGGTAGAAAAAGAGGCTCATGGGGGCGACAGTGGAAGAAAAGGAGGCTCCTGGGGTGAGTTTTAATGAGTGCTCTGACAACGGAAGTGCCAGAAGTCATGAAGATCTAGGATTGCAGGAAGGCCCCTGCACTGCAGGACCTCACTTTTCTCTTCTTTTTTCTTTTCTCTGTAGAGACGGGGTCTTGTTTTGCTGCCCAGGCTGGGGTGCAGTAGCATGATGCTGGCTCACTGCAGCCTGGACTCCTGGGCTGAAGTGATCCTCCCACCTCAGCCTCCCAAGTGGGTGGGACCACAGGCATGTACCACCACATCTTGCTAATCTTTTATTCGTTTGGAGTGATGACATCACACTGTGTTGCCCAGGCTGGTGTGAAATTCCTGGCCTCAAGTAATTCTCCTGCCTTGGCTTCCCTACATGCTGGAATGACAGGCCTGACCCGCTGTATCCAGCATCACTCGCTCCTCTATGCTAACCTGTGACAGTCTGATACCCACTCCCAGGCGGCCCCCAGGTCTTTCTTGGTGAGCCAGACTGCCTGAATGCGTGATCATTTTGGTCATCAAGAACTCTACCATACTGCCCGTCAGTTTTGTTTCAATGGCTCCTCATGTTTCAGTTGTTTTGCAGGCGCCCTCCTCTTCGAAGATCTTTCTTTCCATGCTTTTCCTGACTCTACGGCTCCTTGCTCCCCGCATCACACTGTGGTAGTGCCTAGGTGTGTGCTGATGCACTGACCACATTCTGCAATAATCACTGGTCATGAAGCTGCCTCCCCTCCTAGGCTGAAAACTCTTTGAAGATGGGACCATATGGTTTCTATCACCAAAAACCAACATAATAGCAAAGAGTAGGCATTTAATAAGTGTTTATAAAAAGAAAATACGCAAATAATACCTGTCGACCCAAATAAGTGATTGTATTTTTCCGGATGCATATGATCAAAACCCACAGTGTCTGTGCTTTGTAACCCTGTCCCCAAGCCCTGGGCTCAACAATACAGCTAACACAACTTACTGCATTTGAGTCTAAAGGTTAGTGTATAGCCCTAGAGAAGCATTTTCACCCACAGGGTGAGTGGTGTATATCACAACCACTGTGACAGGTCCATGCGTGTTATCACCCTGAAGACGTTCCAGTGGGACAAGATGGAAGGCACTGATATTGATGGTCCTGACCCTGTGTAGGCCTAGACTAATGTGTGTGTTTGTGACTTCGTTGATGATGAACTAGTTTACAGAGTCAAAAAAAAAAAATAAATCCAAAAAGGCTGAAAGAATAAGGATATAAAGAAAGAAAATATTTTGTACAGTTGTACAGTGCGTTTGCATTTTAAGCTAAGTGTAGAAAAGAGTCATTTTTGTAATTAAAACGTTTGATTTTACAATAAGCAAAGGTTAAGCATTATTGAAGAAATAAAAAATATTAAAAATGTAGTGTAGCATGAGTGTTGAGTGTTTATAAAGGGGTGTACAATAACGTCCTAGGCCTCCACATCCACTCGCCAGTCACTCAGAGACTCACCCCAGCAACTTCCAGTCCTGCAAGCTCCATCCGTGGTAAGTACCCTATAAAAATGTACCATTTTCCACATTTTAAACCATGTTTTTACTGTACCTTTTCTCTGTTTATTATGTTTACAACATAAATCCATATCATTGTGTTCCAGCTGCCTGCAGTATTCAGTAGCGTCCTCTGCTGGGCAGGTGTGTAGCCCAGGAGCAATAGACTATACCATATGGCCCGGGAGTGGAGGAGGCTGTGCCGTCTGGGTTTGGGTGAGTGCACTCTATGATGTTCACGCAACGGCAAAATCACCCAAGGATGCATTTCTCAGAAGGTATTCCCTTCATTAAGTGACACATGACTGTATGTATAATTAGATTATTCTAGAGGTGACTAAAAATGCTATTTGGAAATGTCAATAAGCAACACATGTGACAAATATACACCGTTCCTGATACGTTGAAGGCTTCCAATAAAGGAAACACTAACACTTAATAGTATGTATGAGGAATCCAGAGTTCTTTGTTTATTTACAGTAGTTTTAAACAGTAAAGTCCACGAAAACTAAAAGAATAAGAGGTTGTCTGTTTATTAAAAGCAGCATTCTATTAGGAAAGCATGTGTGTACTGGTACCCTTGCTGACTTTCTTACTGTGTGTGTGCATGTGTGTGTGTGTGTGTCTCTTAAAAAGTGGGAGTCAGTTGCATCACAGAAATCACTTCCCCAAGTGCATGAGCTCAGCAGAGGAAGCCTCAGTCCTGCAGAAGCTCAGGGAGGATACGGGTGGAGGCTGGGAGATATTTTCTCAGAGCTCCCCTTGTACCTTCTCCCTCTCCCCTCCCTGCCTCACCCTGCCCGCTCCTTCAGTCCCTAAGTGTAACCCACTGTCTTTTCAAAGGTACGTCGTTCTTACATTTGGATTTTAAAATGTGTGAAAAAAGTTAGGATGCAACCCAGGAGCAGGATCTCGGCACTAACAGGAGAGGGCTCCTTCTGGTTTCCATGTTCCAAACACCCTTTTCATTAGGCAAAAAGTCACCGAGGGTGCAATGGGAGCTGGACTATGCTGTCCCCTTCGACAGCATGATTTAACAGAGTGATTCCTGCACAGATGCAGAGAACTGTCGCCAGATTCGTGAGCAATAATGGTATGAACAGCCATTAATTAGAGAGGGAGATTAGCTTAAACAAAAGGGGATTAAATTTAGATCTACTCATTATCTTTTTCATTGTTAGCTCTATTGAACTCTGCTGTGGGTGGGATAAGAACAAGAGAAATGGGGATTGTGCGGAATATGAATCAATTAACAAATATATGCCTGCTGTGTGCATGCATTGCTCTTTCAGAGATAAAGAAAGATGAGATATGGTGGAACAAAACACACAGAGATAAAGATGAAAAAGATAGACTCAGATTCCATCTTTTTCTTTCTAGATTATGGAACCTTGTCTTTTCTCTATAATTAGATGTAGCCCCTCTCATCCTCTCAAACATAGAAACTTTTTCTCTGCCCTAAAATCAGTCAGGTCTCTGGGGACAGTTTGCAAAGTATTAGATTTTACCCACTTAGAATTGTTCGCATAGGGCATGGCAGAGTGGTTCTCATTCCCATCAGACCAAGGTCCTCTTTAAAAAATAAAACTGTTTGTAATACCCCGCTTATTACCTTGTAATGAAATCATTAGATAATGTAATCTACCTGAACACCAACTTTAATAACAACAACAAGAAAACTCTCAAGCATTGGTTATATAATAGTGAGCATAGCTGCCTTCCAAATTACAAAAAGAAAATAAAAATCAATATAATGCCATAACAGTGAATACAGAAGGGAAATAAAAGGAAGAAAAAATAACATGTAAGGAATAGTAAGTGTATATTTAATTTCTCTGATTCTTTTCTTTTTTTCATACAAGATGGGTAATTTTTAGATTATCTCTTCTTGAAATGCTGAGTAGATTGTCTTTAAAATGCTTTCACATAATATCAACCAGAAAATCAAATGATAATAATTTCTGCTCCTTTGCTGGAACACACACTTTTTTGATCATCAGATGGACCTTTCTCCACAAAAAATGTGCAAATGCACTCAACACTTATACACAAACGTTTCTGTAGGTTCTGTGACCCAGATTCAGATCCCTCTGGCTTCCCAATGGCGAGGAGTTCACCATCAGTTTCAAATGCAAACTGGCTATGCTAACTACAACCTTCCTTCCATTGTCCATCATTCAAACTGACTATGCTCACCACACCCTTCCTTCCATTGTCCATCATTCAAACTGACTATGCTCACTACACCTTCCCTCCGTTGTCCCATCATTCAAACTGACTAGGCTCACTACACCCTTCCTTCCAATGTCCATCATTCAAACTGACTATGCTCACTACACCTTCCCTCCGTTGTCCCATCATTCAAACTGACTAGGCTCACTACACCCTTCCTTCCAATGTCCATCATTCAAACTGACTATGCTCACTACACCCTTCCTTCCAATGTCCATCATTCAAACTGACTATGCTCACCACACCCTTCCTTCCATTGTCCATCATTCAAACTGACTATGCTCACTACACCTTCCCTCCGTTGTCCCATCATTCAAACTGACTAGGCTCACTACACCCTTCCTTCCAATGTCCATCATTCAAACTGACTATGCTCACTACACCTTCCCTCCGTTGTCCCATCATTCAAACTGACTAGGCTCACTACACCCTTCCTTCCAATGTCCATCATTCAAACTGACTATGCTCACTACACCTTCCCTCCGTTGTCCCATCATTCAAACTGACTAGGCTCACTACACCCTTCCTTCCAATGTCCACCATTCAAACTGACTATGCTCACTACATCTTTCCTTCCATTGTCCATCATTCAAACTGACTATACTCACTACACCCTTCCTTCCAATGTCCACCATTCAAACTGACTAGGCTCACTACACCCTTCTTTCCAATGTCCATCATTCAAACTGACTATGCTCACTACACCTTCCCTCCATTGTCCCATCATTCAAACTGACTAGGCTCACTACACCCTTCCTTCCAATGTCCATCATTCAAACTGACTATGCTCACTACACCCTTCCCTCCATTGTCCATCATTCAAACTGACTATGCTCACTACACCCTTCCTTCCAATGTCCACTATTCAAACTGACTATGCTCACTACACCCTTCCTTCCAATGTCCATCATTCAAACTGACTATGCTCACTACACCCTTCCTTCCAATGTCCATCATTCAAACTGACTATGCTCACTACACCCTTCCTTCCAATGTCCACTATTCAAACTGACTATGCTCACTACACCCTTCCTTCCAATGTCCATCATTCAAACTGACTATGCTCACTACACCCTTCCTTCCAATGTCCATCATTCAAACTGACTATGCTCACCACACCCTTCCTTCCATTGTCCATCATTCAAACTGACTATGCTCACTACACCTTCCCTCCGTTGTCCCATCATTCAAACTGACTAGGCTCACTACACCCTTCCTTCCAATGTCCATCATTCAAACTGACTATGCTCACTACACCTTCCCTCCGTTGTCCCATCATTCAAACTGACTAGGCTCACTACACCCTTCCTTCCAATGTCCATCATTCAAACTGACTATGCTCACTACACCTTCCCTCCGTTGTCCCATCATTCAAACTGACTAGGCTCACTACACCCTTCCTTCCAATGTCCACCATTCAAACTGACTATGCTCACTACATCTTTCCTTCCATTGTCCATCATTCAAACTGACTATACTCACTACACCCTTCCTTCCAATGTCCACCATTCAAACTGACTAGCTCACTACACCCTTCTTTCCAATGTCCATCATTCAAACTGACTATGCTCACTACACCTTCCCTCCGTTGTCCCATCATTCAAACTGACTAGGCTCACTACACCCTTCCTTCCAATGTCCATCATTCAAACTGACTATGCTCACTACACCCTTCCCTCCATTGTCCATCATTCAAACTGACTATGCTCACTACACCCTTCCTTCCAATGTCCACTATTCAAACTGACTATGCTCACTACACCCTTCCTTCCAATGTCCATCATTCAAACTGACTATGCTCACTACACCCTTCCTTCCAATGTCCATCATTCAAACTGACTATGCTCACTACACCCTTCCTTCCAATGTCCACTATTCAAACTGACTATGCTCACTACACCCTTCCTTCCAATGTCCATCATTCAAACTGACTATGCTCACTACACCCTTCCTTTCCAATGTCCATCATTCAAACTGACTATGCTCACCACACCCTTCCTTCCATTGTCCATCATTCAAACTGACTATGCTCACTACACCTTCCCTCCGTTGTCCCATCATTCAAACTGACTAGGCTCACTACACCCTTCCTTCCAATGTCCATCATTCAAACTGACTATGCTCACTACACCTTCCCCTCCGTTGTCCCATCATTCAAACTGACTAGGCTCACTACACCCTTCCTTCCAATGTCCATCATTCAAACTGACTATGCTCACTACACCTTCCCTCCGTTGTCCCATCATTCAAACTGACTAGGCTCACTACACCCTTCCTTCCAATGTCCACCATTCAAACTGACTATGCTCACTACATCTTTCCTTCCATTGTCCATCATTCAAACTGACTATACTCACTACACCCTTCCTTCCAATGTCCACCATTCAAACTGACTAGGCTCACTACACCCTTCTTTCCAATGTCCATCATTCAAACTGACTATGCTCACTCACTACACCTTTCCTCCGTTGTCCCATCATTCAAACTGACTAGGCTCACTACACCCTTCCTTCCAATGTCCATCATTCAAACTGACTATGCTCACTACACCCTTCCCTCCATTGTCCATCATTCAAACTGACTATGCTCACTACACCCTTCCTTCCAATGTCCACTATTCAAACTGACTATGCTCACTACACCCTTCCTTCCAATGTCCATCATTCAAACTGACTATGCTCACTACACCCTTCCTTCCAATGTCCATCATTCAAACTGACTATGCTCACTACACCCTTCCTTCCAATGTCCACTATTCAAACTGACTATGCTCACTACACCCTTCCTTCCAATGTCCATCATTCAAACTGACTATGCTCACTACACCCCTTCCTTCCAATGTCCATCATTCAAACTGACTATGCTCACCACACCCTTCCTTCCATTGTCCATCATTCAAACTGACTATGCTCACTACACCTTCCCTCCGTTGTCCCATCATTCAAACTGACTAGGCTCACTACACCCTTCCTTCCAATGTCCATCATTCAAACTGACTATGCTCACTACACCTTCCCTCCGTTGTCCCATCATTCAAACTGACTAGGCTCACTACACCCTTCCTTCCAATGTCCATCATTCAAACTGACTATGCTCACTACACCTTCCCTCCGTTGTCCCATCATTCAAACTGACTAGGCTCACTACACCCTTCCTTCCAATGTCCACCATTCAAACTGACTATGCTCACTACATCTTTCCTTCCATTGTCCATCATTCAAACTGACTATACTCACTACACCCTTCCTTCCAATGTCCACCATTCAAACTGACTAGGCTCACTACACCCTTCTTTCCAATGTCCATCATTCAAACTGACAATGCTCACTACACCTTCCCTCCGTTGTCCCATCATTCAAACTGACTAGGCTCACTACACCCTTCCTTCCAATGTCCACTATTCAAACTGACTATGCTCACTACACCCTTCCTTCCAATGTCCATCATTCAAACTGACTATGCTCACTACACCCTTCCTTCCAATGTCCATCATTCAAACTGACTATGCTCACTACACCCTTCCCTCCATTGTCCATCATTCAAACTGACTATGCTCACTACACCCTTCCTTCCAATGTCCACTATTCAAACTGACTATGCTCACTACACCCTTCCTTCCAATGTCCATCATTCAAACTGACTATGCTCACTACACCCTTCCTTCCAATGTCCATCATTCAAACTGACTATGCTCACTACACCCTTCCTTCCAATGTCCACTATTCAAACTGACTATGCTCACTACACCCTTCCTTCCAATGTCCATCATTCAAACTGACTATGCTCACTACACCCTTCCTTCCAATGTCCATCATTCAAACTGACTATACTCACTACACCCTTCCTTCCAATGTCCATCATTCAAACTGACTATGCTCACTACATCTTTCCTTCCATTGTCCATCATTCAAACTGACTATACTCACTACACCCTTCCTTCCAATGTCCACTATTCAAACTGACTATGCTCACTACACCCTTCCCTCCATTGTCCCATCATTCAAACTGACTAGGCTCACTACACCCTTCTTTCCAATGTCCATCATTCAAACTGACTATGCTCACTACACCTTCCCTCCATTGTCCCATCATTCAAACTGACTAGGCTCACTACACCCTTCCTTCCAATGTCCACTATTCAAACTGACTATGCTCACTACACCCTTCCTTCCAATGTCCATCATTCAAACTGACTATGCTCACTACACCCTTCCTTCCAATGTCCATCATTCAAACTGACTATGCTCACTACATCTTTCCTTCCATTGTCCATCATTCAAACTGACTATACTCACTACACCCTTCCTTCCAATGTTTACTATTCAAACTGACTATGCTCACTACACCCTTCCTTCCAATGTCCAGCGTTCAAACTGACTATGCTCACTACACCCTTCCCTCCATTGTCCATCATTCAAACTGACTATGCTCACTACGCCCTTCCTTCCAATGTCCACTATTCAAACTGACTATGCTCACTACACCCTTCCTTCCAATGTCCATCATTCAAACTGACTATGCTCACTACACCCTTCCTTCCAATGTCCATCATTCAAACTGACTATGCTCACTACATCTTTCCTTCCATTGTCCATCATTCAAACTGACTATACTCACTACACCCTTCCTTCCAATGTCCACTATTCAAACTGACTATGCTCACTACACCCTTCCCTCCATTGTCCATCATTCAAACTGACTATAGTCACTACACCTTTCCTTCCATTTTCCATCATTCAAACTGACTATGCTCACTACACCCCTTGCCTCCATTGTCCATCATTCAAACTGACTATGCTCACTGCACCCTTCCCTTCACTGTCCATCATTCAAACTGACTATGCTCACTACACCCTTCCTTCCATTGTCCATCATTCAAACTGGCTATGCTCACTACACCCTTCCCTTCATTGTCCATCATTCAAACTGACCATGCTCACTATACCCTTCCCTCCATTGTCCATTGTTCAAACTGACTATACTCACTACACCTTTCCTTCCATTGTCCATCATTCAAACTGACTATGCTCACTACACCCTTCCTTCCATTGTCCATCATTCAACTCGACATGTATTTTAATATTGTCTTTACAGGTTTAATTTGTTTATCCTAATGTCTCTCTACCCCTTCCTTCCATTGTCCCATCATTCAACTTAACACATATTCAGATATTTAAGGCTATCTATAAAGGTTTAATTTGTTTCTCCTAATATCTCTCTACAGGCACAATATTAAGAAATTAGTCATCTAAAGCCCGTATTTTAAAAAATCATTATAAACATACAATAATTTTATGAGCACACCAAAGTACAGTAATTCCTTCTCATCATGGTTCTCTTTATGCAAAATTTGACTTGGTGCAGCTTTCTGTTTGCATACCTTTTTTTCTTAAATGTGGAATTAAATATGTATTTATGTATGTATATATGTATATATGTGTATATCTATGTATATACACATATGACAGCATGTTTATATATATATATATATTAGTCCACTCAAGTTGCCACCATGTCATATAATGGAATATCTCTCCAGGTGGAAGAGATCTCTGATTATTCATCTCTGTCTTCATTCTCTCTGTTGCCATCCACCCAGTTGGTGATATATTACCTTTAAGTTTATTTTGTTTTATTACATTTCATTGTATGTTCAACTAGTCATTTAATTAGCATTTATATAGCATATATGTGGGGTTTCTTATATGCCAGGAATTGTTCCAATCATTTTACTAATACTAATTCATTAATTACTTCCAATTATTTTTTGAGATAATTGCAATTGTCATCTTGATTTTACAGATGAAGCAACTGATGGACAAGAGGTTAAATAATGTGCCCAAAATCATAAAGCTAGTTACCGCTAGAGCTGTAATCATAGCTGTAATCAGAGCCCAACTAGTCTGGCTCCAGAGTTAGTCCTTAAAATCAGTTATCACTCACTTTTTTGTTGTATGTGTATATTTGTTCTCACGTGCTGCTCAGGTAGTCCCCACAATATTGACCAGGAAGTGAATTCTGGCTTTTAGTTGTTTTACACAGGAAATGTCATGCTGTCCTTTAGAGAGATCCATTACTGCACCCTGAACTTGCATGAAACTCCAACACTACAGCCTGAACATGCGCAAAACTCCAACACTGCAGCCTGAACAGGCGCGAAACTCCAGCACTGCAGCCTGAGCATGCGTGAAACTCCAGCACTGCAGCTGAACATGCGCAAAACTCCAGCACTGCAGCTGAGCATGCGTGAAATTCCACCACTGCAGCCTGAACTTGTGTGAAACTCCAACACTGCAGCCCAGCCACCCCCGGAGAGTGAGCTCCATGTGCTGCCAAAGGGAGAGGTTACAGACAGTTACTTTCCCAATAATAGGCCACAGATTTCCCTTCCTGCTCCCTCAACACTCATACAACCTCTGATCATTATCATAAAGTCACCTTGAGAACAAAAGTAAATGGGAATCAAACTTCTGGATTTGTAACAGGAAAAAATGTGGCAATAGCCTGATTTTCACTATCCCTCCCAAGAACAAATGATAAAATCCATGAGGAGGGCAACCATATTCATCATCCACACCCTCCACATAACTAAGAAACCAAGGGCTGTGATCTTCATATTACCTTTCATTCTACTAGAGCTCCTACTGCCCACCCAATGACACAAGACTACATGGGGAAAAAAAAAAAAAAAAAAAAGCGAAATGATGCACTCAGACAAAGCCCAGACAATGTCACCTCAAAAGGAGGTGAGGGTACAGATACTTCATGGGACTGGACGCAGGGAAGAGGCTTGCAAATGCGCAGGACCCAAAGCGGTAAGTCCCACGTTTTGCCTGCGGGAGAGTCAGACATAAGGAAAAGAGGGGCACCCCTGGGAAGGGAGGCCCTGAGGGACAGAATAAAAAAGTGAAACCTGAGTATCCTGCAGAGACAAAAGCAAAACAAAAGCACTAATCCTTCCCCACAATTATCCAATAAGAGAACAGTGCATTCAGGGGGCAGAGCCAACAGAAAAGTTCATAGTGAACTCCATGCAAAATGAAAAGAAATAGGAAAAACAAACCACACCCAAATGGAACTACCCTAAAACAATTAAAGAAGGTAAAGCAAACCATTTCTGCCAACTCTCCCCAACTTAAAAAATACACACACACACAAACAACAAATCTGTAACACAACACTCCAAAGTGAATTAAATATCCTCAAAGGCCGGGCGCGGTGGCTCAAGCCTGTAATCCCAGCACTGTGGGAGGCCGAGGCGGGTGGATCACGAGGTCAGGAGATGGAGACCATCCTGGCTAACACGGTGAAACCCCGTCTCTACTAAAAATGCAAAAAATTACCCGGGCGTGGTGGCGGCGCCTGTGGTCCCAGCTACTCGGGAGGCTGAGGCAGGAGAATGGCGGGAATCCGGGGCGGAGCTTGCAGGGAGCCAAGATGGCGCCGCTCACTCCAGCCTGGGCCACAGAGCGAGACTCCGTCTCAGAAAAATAAATAAATAAATAAATAAATAAATAAATAAATAAATATCCTCAAAGAAGCATTTGGAAAGACAAAGGCCACTGGTAGCCATAAATACAAAAATAAGAACAGAAAAAGATATACATATATATAGTGTATTTGTAGTTAATTTTGTTGATTAAACTCAGAATAAAAATAGGAGAAAAGGAGATTCTTTGAATAGAAAACTAGATTTTGCCTCATTAAAATACACTGTAAAGCCTGTAAAACTAAATTAGTGTGGAATTAGTGTATGAAAAGGCCAATGGGATAGAATAGAGAATCAAGAAATAGATCCGTCTCCAATAGAAATCCGATATACTCTAATGGTTGTACTCAAATTACTGCAGCTCAGGTGGTCTTTTCACTAAATGAAGTTGAGGCAACTGGATAGTAATTTAGAAAACTATATAATTAGATAAGTTCCTTACAGCATTCAAAAGAGTATCATCCCAAGGGTCAGAGGTCTAAATGTAACAAACAAAATTATTCAAGTACTGAAAAAAAAAGTTTAATTTTTTTAACCTTTTAAAAAATGCATATAACATAAACTTTACCATTTTAATCATTTTTAAGTGTGCAATTCAGTGTCATTAAGTACATTCACAGTGTTTACAACTGTCACCACTACCTGTTTCCAGAACTCTGTCATCATCCCAGACAGAAACTCTGTACCTGTTACCTGGGTCTAGGGGAGGTCTTCCGACTCTTACTCAAATCCAGATGTGATAAAACACTGGTAACTGATTATTTAACAATAAAATGTTGTATAGGGCAAAGCTGAAAGACAAATAACCTATAATAAAATATTGATAACCTAAATTCATGAAGTGTTAATCCTCCTTTTAAGAAGTACTTTTAAAAACAGACGGAAATGAACAGCAATTTTATACGAATAAACAAAAGGTAGGAAAAGGCCATTTGCAACCAGACATATAAAAGGACCTGAAAGTATGTGGAAAGATTTTTCAAGTTCCCTCATAATAAGATAACCAAAAATTAAAGCTACACTGCAATGCAGGCTCTTACCCATCAGATGAGCAAAAAACCAAGTTTGAAATGCATACAACTGGTAAAACGGTAGGGGGAAAAGTCCACTCACGCACTCTTGCTGGGAATGCCAAACGACACAGTCCCTATGAAGGAAAGCCCACAAACACACACACACACACACACACACACATACATACACAAATACATATATACATACATATATACACACATATATATACACAAATATATACATACATATATACACACATACACACACATATACACAAATACATACATACATACATACATATATACACATACATATATATACAAATACATATATACATACATATATATACACATATTTGACACAGGGTTTTACTCTTGTTGCCTGGGCTGGAGTGCGGTGGTGCGATCTCGGCTCGCTTCACTCTCTGCCTCTCAGACTCCAGCCAATCTCCTGTCTCAACCTCGTGAGTAACTGGCATTACAGGAGCCCGCCACTGCAGCTGGCTACATTTTTTTTGTATCTTTAGTAGAGATGGAGTTTCACCATGTTGGCCAGGCTGGTCTCGAATTCCTAACCTCAAGTGATTAGCCCACGGCCTCCCAAAGTGGTGGGATTACAGGCATGAGCAATATTGCATTTCCTTCCATTTACCCTCATTCTAGCAACCCCACTTCTGGGAAATTCCCTGGAAAATACTCTTCCAACCACACTAAGGTACATATGCATGAGAGCATAACTTGTAGCATTACTTTTACTGCAGCCATTTGGAATTACTGAAGTGTCCAAGCATAGACAATCGGTTGAATAAACTACAGTACATACACACAATGGAGTATTTCTAAACTGTAAAAATGAATGAGGTTGATCTCTGCCAAAGGAAGTGCAGCAGTTTCCAGGAGCTATTATTAAAGGAAAAAAGGAAAATGCATGAAAGCATATGCTACTTTTATGTAAGAAAAATATATATAAGATAAAAACACACAGGTGTATAGTTTTGCAAAAAGAATCATAAGATGAAAAATAAAACAGGAAACGATCTAGTTGGTTATCTAAGAGGTTAGAGAGAACGGGGTAGAAGTAATGCAGGAGGGGGACACTTCTCTGACTGTACCTACAAGCAAAGATACCCCAACAGCAGTAAGCACACCTGGGACCCAGATTTTCAATACTCTTCCCCACTAAAAGGAACCAGGGCTTCTGAGAGAAATAGCCACTTCCAGGGCTGAAACGGGGAAACTGCAAGATAAGCCTGGACTACCTTTCTATGCCATACATTAAGGAAGTGTTCAAATGATTGATGGGGCATTTTGTAAAAATACAGGAAGCAATTTGAAGGGACTTATGCTGGGTAAATTTGGGACAGTTTGAGCACCAAGAGAACTAAATAACATAATAAATTACCCATTGAAAAATTAAGAATCCATGTGCTTTTACAGATAATAAATAGAGCATTAAATGAAGACATACGTTAGTAGGAGGAAGGAGGAGGGCTGTTGCTCACACTGGAGCACCAGGTGTTGACCTGCTAAACACAGAGAAAGTAGGAGGAAGGAGGAGGACTCTTGCTCACACTGGAGCACCAGGTGTTGACCTGCTAAATATGGAGAAAGTAGGAGGAAGGAGGAGGGCTGTTGCTCACACTGGAGCACCAGGTGTTGACCTGCTAAACATGGAGAAAGTAGGAGGAAGGAGGAGGGCTCTTGCTCACACTGGAGCACCAGGTGTTGACCTGCTAAACATGGAGAAAGTAGGAGGAAGGAGGAGGGCTCTTGCTCACACTGGAGCACCAGGTGTTGACCTGCTAAACACGGAGAAAGTAGGAGGAAGGAGGAGGGCTCTTGCTCACTGGAGCACTAGGTGTTGACCTGCTAAACATGGAGAAAGTAGGAGGAAGGAGGAGGGCTCTTGCTCACACTGGAGCACCAGGTGTTGACCTGCTAAATATGGAGAAAGTAGGAGGAAGGAGGAGGGCTGTTGCTCACACTGGAGCACCAGGTGTTGACCTGCTAAACATGGAGAAAGTAGGAGGAAGGAGGAGGGCTCTTGCTCACACTGGAGCACCAGGTGTTGACCTGCTAAACATGGAGAAAAGGTGGGAGTGAGAGAATCATGGTTTTTCACTCATCACAGTAATGCTTAGTTCAGGTAAGGATCATCAATGGATGCCAAATTTCAGGGGAAATCTTGATGAAGCATGGCATATTCTTATAGTTTTCAGAACTTAGGATGTTTCCCACAGATTGATTATTGATTGCAAGGAAAACACAGTAATTTTTATCATGGAGAAACTGGACACCAGTTTGACATCTTAACAACATCAGCAGCACTAATGAGGGACACTGGACATCCCCAGCTGTGAGGCCCTGAAAAGAACCCAGCATCACGTAGGTACTCTCACAGCCAGGGACACAGCCTGTTTCTAGTCTCAGGAAAACTCCAGACAAATCCAAAATGAGGAATCGTCTGCTGAAAAGGGAGGGTTATATTATTCACAAGGTTAATATAACAATAAGAAGAAATGCTGTGGAAATGTTTCAGAATAAAGGACACTAAAGAGTCATGGCAGCTAACTGCAATCCTGGTCTTAACTGGACCCCTTCCTGAATGGAAACAAATCCTATTAAAGATATTATTGGGTCATTTGACAACTTAGAACTCAGACAGCAGGTTATATACAAGTATATGAGAATGTGTATGTATTGTATGTTGTAAACATACAAACATATAGAAAGAAATGCATATACAAATATGTGTAGAGGTATATAAGTATACATATAAATACATATGTGAGAAAAGATAATTAAAGAATTGGTATAATATTAACACATGTAGTGAATCTGGGTAAAGTGTGTAAGTGTTCTTCGTATCATCATTGCAACTTTTCTGTAAGTATTGTTCTCAAATAAAAAGTTTTTAAAAATGTAGAAATATATTATTATGTGGTCTCCATTATTTGTAACTTACAATCTGTTTCATTTTATTTTACCAAATGTAAATTTTTAAAAAATATAACCCCACACACTCCCTACACTAATTTTTCCTTGAATTTTTGTCATTCCGATCTTATCTTTCCACTTCATTCTACTTGTCCCCAAAAAGACTTACTTCCTCAGTTATGATGGTTACATCCTAAAGATTTTTAGAAACCTATAGTTATGTTGTTACAAATCGATTACCATATATCGTGGTTCTTTGGCTGTTTCTCAGCTTTAAATTTGTCACGGTCAGATGCTGAAATTAGGACTTGACAAACTTCCCTCCTTGTCAGCGGCATCCCTGTTGGTCCTGCCAGGGTCAGGTGTACTGGAGGGAGCCTGGGACGCAGGAGGTGGGAGAAGGGACCAGCTCCTACTGGCTGGTCATCGACCGAGGCTGCTCAGCAGTGCCCTTCACCCTGGCAGTAGTAGTCAGCAGCGATAACATCAGTTCCTGTGCCTGGCTTCTTTTTGTGCTCCCAGAAACCCCCTCCCCATGAGTGCCTCAAAGGTGTGAGCACCAGCTGGGCAGTGCCCTCCTCGGGGGCCTGAGCCCCAGCTCTGGGGACCCCTCCTCCAGCTTCTGGATTCTAGTAACTTCTATCCTTTGTTCCTCAGCCCTAGATAGGTGGTGGCTGCCCCTGCAGTTTCACTCTGCAATACTTCAGTTCCCTCTTTTTATTCTATTTAGTCAATTTCACACACTTAAATCTCCCTCTAATAAAATAATTAGTGTTGTTTTTGTTTTCTTGGCTAGACCGTGAATACTGGTATACCATATACCGTAGATTCTCTATGCTCTTAGGAGACCAAAACCAGTTTTTGAAAGGTGCTAAAAATGACCTCTATGGATACAGTTTTATTTTCCTCAAATTGTCTGTTTTTGTCTCAGCCCTCTAAAATGAAAAATAAAATCTTTATTTTCATATCTATCTTCATAGCTTTAAAGTGTCCAGAAATTGTTGTAAATATCCAGCATAATCCTCCCTAACAGTTCATGTTTGAAGACTTGGAAAATCGTCATTTTGGTAGAAACTCTGATCGACACCTTGGACTGGTACTAGAAGGCAGCCTAGGACCACCTGAGCCCTAAGCCCACCATCCGAGTGATCCGGAAACTTCAGAGCAGACCCCCAGTAATGGCTTCAAGGAACATGTCCAATCAGTTAATGGGGAAAAAGATGTATCTATTGGTCAGACACTAGTAAGGCATCAAATATGAAACGTACATTCATTCATTCAACAGATATTAGTGTAAGCCCCTGTGTGTCCACTGTTCCAAAGAGAATGAAGCGAAACGTCTGCCCTCATGGGCCTTACATTCTAGTAGAAAACATTCACAAGATAACTAAGTGTAGTTTACAGCATCTCAGGGAATAAACAGTGAGAAGGAAAATAAAGCGGGAAGAAAGGAGAAGACCTGGGGCAGCATTTTAGATGGGTAGTTTTTTAAACAAACAGACCATTGTTTTCTATCAATATTTATTCCAAAATACCCCATAACAGAAACCTTTCTTCTGTTTCCTGGTCTTCTCCTTTCTCTTCAACATAGCTAATTTAAAAGGACATTTTGATCCCTAATTAACATTTTGCCCTGATATCCAGACAGTATCTATCCTATGAATCCCCATGCATTCGCAAGTTGCTTATCCATGCAGCCTTTCCCAGTGACAGAGTCCTTGATTTCCATTCCACATTCACACTTCAGAGTCCTCTGTCTTCTGCTAAGCACTCCAGAAAGCTTTGGGATGGAGAGGTAAAATTGCTGATACTGTAGGCCTTGCTAGCACATTTCCTAGGGGGCTGAAGCACCACCTTTGGGTTCCTGAGTGACAGGAGAAAGAAAACGGTTAACTCACTGTGAGCCTTGGATGGTGGAATAACAGTCACGGTTAACTCACTGTGAGCCTTGGATGGTGGAATAACAGTCATGGCATTCGAGGATAGCTGCGGATGCTGAATCTGAGCCCCTCACTTCTACACTGGGTAAGCTGAGGTGTGTCACTGCAGAACCGCTCTCCAGGTGGCCTCGGAAGACGTTCTGGGAATGCGACACTCTGAGATAAGAGGGAGCTGGCTGGAAGGCTCAGGCTCTATTCCCACCCTCCCCTAGAAGTGGGACGTCCTTCAATGCTGTAGCTCATTGCATCATGGTTCCCTGTGGTGTAAAACCCAGGGCGGGCTGCTTTCCAGGGTCCCCCGTCTGCACACAAAGGGGGCACACACAGGCAAGGCTCCGTCCACCTTGGCAGCTTTCTGAGTCTCGAGGAAGCAGCTCCCACGAAGTCCTGTTGTCCCTTGCTGCCTATCCACGAGGATCAGATCTGCCTCTTGTGAGTGGATGCCTGTGAGGGTGCCCTCCCTCTACAGACTCAGACACGCCAGTCCCAACGCACAGTGAGCCCACCTCACAGATCATTCTTTTCATCTGTAGAGTGAAAATGCTTTTATCTTCCCTTCAGGATACTGTGAGGGTTACATAGAATAGTTTACACAAAGTCTATTAAAACACATATGAACACTTCAACAAATGTTGATTCCTTTCACCCCTACTCACCCCGGCCAGATCATGCAAACTTTTCTGTTTCGTGAGTGAAAAAATAAATAAATAAATACACACTGTGAACTGATGGAGAGATTCAAGGCGGCTGGTAATTTTTAGGGTGCCTAAAAGATCACCAAATTAATGGTTCTGCTGTTTAAAACTCATTTTCAAATGGCTGTGAATGGGCAGACGAGACATTCATAGGCTGGAGTTGCAGCGTGAACAACACATTGAGCAAACAGGTGAGATTCCTTATTTCCATCCCATTCGAACCCCTCATGAGCGCTTTTCGGGGCGAGACTGTGGGAAGGGTTTTTCTGCACAGACGCAGAATCAAGTTGGAGCAGCCACATCACATCAACTTTCGTGTCTTTAAAGTTTTGAAAGACAACCTTTAAGACCACAACAGGGGTAGCTGGACAAAAACGAGATAGTCTTATGATAGGACAGACGAGGAAGGGACAGGCTAGTCGGCAGTAGGTAAACAAGGTCAGCCAGCATCAGCAGAAGGAGGACCCTGCACAAAACCAATCAGCTCATCCTTACAACCCTCACAACTGTGTCCTGGAACATTTAGACTTCATATCTCCTTTTGTACAAAGCTAATTGTGGTCTGCTTTGTAGAGGTGGTGACGAAATCTGAAACAAATGTGCAAACATGCTTGCATTTTTTTTTTTTTTTTTTTTTTGAGGCGGACTCTCGCTCTGTCGCTCAGGCTGGAGTGCGGTGGTGCAATCTCGGCTCACTGCAAGCTCCGCCTCCCGGGTTCCCGCCATTCTCCTGCCTCAGCCTCCCGAGTAGCTGGGACTACAGGCGCCCGCCACCGCGCCCGGCTAGTTTTTTGTATTTTTTAATAGAGATGGGGTTTCACCGTGTTAGCCAGGATGGTCTCGATCTCCTGACCTTGTGATCCGCCCATCTCGGCCTCCCAAAGTGCTGGGATTACAGGCTTGAGCCACCGCGCCCAGCCGCTTGCATATTTTTAAAATTAAAATACAGGTCCTCCTGGACTTTCAGTGGGGTTACAGCCTGATAAACTCATCATAAGTCTAAAATATCATAAATCAAAATGCATTTAATACCTTGTTAAACCCATGATAAACTCAAAATATCCTAAGGTAAACTATTGGAAGTCCAGATGCTCCTTGATTTACAATGGGGTTACATCCCAGTAAACCTATTATAAGTCAAAAAATTCTAAATTAAAGTTATCAGGGTTTGTGTTTTTCTCTCAGTTCTCCAAACATTCATGTTGAAGGACCTAGAGAAGAACATGGGGGAGATTATAGAGTGACATAAAGTTTGCAAAAACGTATCCTTTATGTCCCGTGGTTTCTTTTATGAATGTCAACTTTTTATCGAGTATAATATGCACCCAGAGATGTGTACGGATTATAAGTGGTACAGCTCAACAGAGTTGCACAAAGCAAACAGCCATCTAGTCAGCACCTGGATCAAGAAACAGCATTACTGAGCCCCCAAAACCTTCCTGGTGCCCTTCCTGTCACTACCCCCAACAGGGGTAACTACTACCCTGAGCCTCTAACACCATAGGTTAGTTCTACCAGCTTTTGTTTTGTTTTGTTTGAGATGGAGTCTCACCCTGTCACCAGGATGGAGTTCAGTGGCATGATCTCGGCTCACTGCAACCTCCACCTCCCAGGTTCAAGCAATTCCTGCCTCAACCTCCTGAGTAGTTGGGACTACAGGTATGTGCCGCCACACCCAGTTAATTTTTTTGTAGTTTTAGTAGATACAGGGTTTCACTATGTTGGCCAGGCTGGTCTCGAACTCCTGACCTCGTGATCTGCCCACCTCGGCCTCTCAAAGCGCTGGGATTATAGGCGTGAGCCACCACACCCAGCCAGTTTTACCAGTTATTAAGCTTAAGTCAATGTAATTGTACGGTGTGTACTGTTACATCCGCTTCTTGTCTTCAACATGACATTTGTGAGATGCGTCTGCACTGCAGTGTGTGGTCATTTGTTCGTGCTCACTGCTGCGTGGTATCCCAGCTTAGAACAGTCCACTCTGCTGTTGATGGGCATCTGGTAGTTTCCAGTTGGGAGCTATTACCAAGAGTGCTGCTATAAACATTTTAATAACATCTTTTGGTGATCACATGCACACATGTCTGTTGGGAATATGCCTAGGATTGGAATTCTTGGGTTGCAGTTATGCCCGGCTTTAGGAAATACAGCAGTGCACAGCCCCAGGAGCAGACTAGGAGAGTCCGAACTGTTCCGCATCCTAGCCAACACTTCATATTGCCTGTATTTTCCATCTTAGGCATTCTAGTTGGCATCACATATATTTTAAAAGAATACAATCAAGAAAAATGAACTATAGAAGACAAGAGTAATATAACTGACCACTGTGGTGGTGAGCCTGGATACCCACATTTTAAACAAACTCCAATTGCTGTTGGTGCAGATTGTAACAGTACAACGATTACAGAAGCACTGCTTCTGTAATCGGGGGAGGAGAACTACAGTTGTGGAAAACTGGTATGTGGTAGGCACCAGATTGAGTGATTTTACTACATATTTCAAAATAACCTAGATTGCTTAATGTCATTAGCCTCCATTTACAGAGGTGCAATGAAGATTCAGAAAGTTAGGCATTTTTCCCATGTCACACATCTTGTTAATCTTGTAGGGCCAATGATTCAAACCCAAATCTTTCCTCCCCTGAGCCTGTAATAACCAAGAGGCAATAAATCTCTTCAGTCCAATTGTTTCTAAGCAGCCATGTCTTGAGTGTGGAATCCCAGATTTGGGTAAAAACTATATCTTTTCAAGATGTGAAACTCTCTTTCAACAAAAAACAGTCATAGCCAATATTTATGCAGCAACAGCACAATTTTTGTGCAGCTTTAGTGAGTATTGAAAAGTTCGTAAACGGCCTGGAAACAGGGGTTTACTGACACGCCACCTGGTCGTGTCCTAGGCCTCGCATAGTTTGTTATTTGAATCAGTGTGCGGGTGAGTGTGTGTGCCAAAGGGCAGGCTTGTTAAAATTGTAGGTTTGTTAGTTATCCAACACTTCCCGACAAGGCACCCCGAATGGGACTGACTTGAATTTCTCACAGCTCTCTGGGTGGGCTGAGAAGTGCTTTTGCTGATCGTGCATGAGTTCAGCTGCGTCGGATTGGGCTGGAGGGCTGGCTGGGCCTGAGCTCAGCTGGGTGAACTGGAAGAGCTCCTCCTTTCCAGGTAATCTTTCAATCTCAAAAGCGATCATTTGGCTTCCTCTCATGAAGGCAGCAATGTCCCAGGAAAGTGAAGGCAGAAGATGCAAGACCTCTCGGGGGGTCTTCCACTGTATTCTGTTAGTCAAAGCGAATCACAAGTTCGGCCCAGAGTGAAGGCGTGGAGAAATAGATCACGCCCTGATAGGAAAGCTACAAAATAGCGTGGCCATGCTTTTCGGTCAGCCACAGTGGATGAAAACCTGGATATGCTAGCACAAAGGAGAGCTGAATAAACATTAATATTTTACTAGTATCATAACTACTACTAAAATAATTAAATATAAAAAGCGGTGGTTTTTAAAATTATATTTCCTAGCATCAATAAGGCCCTTGAACAAATATCAGCCCAGTGCCAAGTGCACATGTATTTGCTAAAATCCAGGTACTAATATCACCACAAAAGCCAAACTGAAGTTCCCAGCAGCGCGTCTCTAAGCTGCCTTGATGCTGTTTCTCTCCCTGACACTGTCAAGGCCCCAGTTACCTCTTAATGCGACTGCTGGTACTTGTTTTAGTGTATCTGGACATTTCTGGGTTTCTTCTTCTATTTTCCTTCCAACCCTTCTCTCCCCACTCAATTATCTGTAGTTATAGCTGGAAATAAACACTCGTTGCTTCGAACTGGTTTTCTCTCCAGTACCCAGACCCTTGAGAGATGATGATACTTGATTTTTTCTTTTTCTTTGATTCCTGACCCCCATCCACTTTTACCCACATCTTGTTGCCTATGTCTCATTTCCTGCTCTGAGATGGGCCACCCCACTCGATTCCTGCACGGAACCTTAGCCCCCGGCCTCTGCCTGGTTCAGGGTTAAGGGTCAGACTCTTGCTGAGAAGGGCAGTTCAGATTCCAGTCCTCTGCGAGGTCAGGCGACGCACACACTCTCTCAGGACCCACTGGACAACTGCATGGAAAACACACACAAAACCCAACCCAGCAATTCCACACGTGTGCAAGCCATGACTGCATCCAAGAAGGCCAAACGTACTAGAAGGCATTCACATGAGCATAAATAACAGAATCTAAATCAATATCGTCATAGTAAAAAGTGTGTTCCAAATTTTAAACTTTTTATGTTTATGACTTCAGAAGTACTTGGTTTAGATGGTGCCTAATGAAACAAGAGGATGTGATGATGGTGGACACTGAAGTTCATACATTGAGGTTAATTTGAGCCAAATGGAAGCTAAGGTGCTGCTGTGGAGAACAGCACAGAGGAAGAATTGAGAAAGACAACCTCGGTGCCGTGTGCAGAATCCACCGACGGCCCCATTCCCAGGACACTTCGATGAGGGAGTAAGTAAATGGAAATATCTCAATGTAAGAAAGAAGAAGCAACAGACTTGAAGACAAGCCAGACGTAAGTGGAAAAGTGCAGAAAAAGGATGAAAATGCCCAGAGTTTGCATTTTACATCACTACTTACACATATGAAAAAGCTGGGGAAAGGACAGAGGAACAGAGTCCTGCCTTTATGATGAAGTGGCGATGTGTGTAGCAGGTGCAGCTGGTGGAAATCATTTAGCAAACCCTGAGAATGCACCTGCACCAGATCTATGTGAACTGCACCCTTTTCACAAATGACAGCGCTTCTCCTGTCCAGCCTGCCCCCACTCAACGGCCCTGTACGAAAGTTTCCTTAATAAGCCCTGTGTCCTGTTCACTGGCTGCAGGTCTCTTCTTCAGCCTCTTGAACCTGGTGCCATCCCTACTGAAGCCAAGAAGGATCCAGCACAGCTGGTGAGGAAGCCAGTAAGTCAGAGCAAACCCCGTGAATGCCAAGATGATGGGATCAGGGAAGGGGACATCCATGGGGGAAATTCTGAGCCGGCTGTCCATGTCAATGATCAGGGAAGGGAGATCCACGGGGGAGACCCTGGGCCTGCTGTCCATGTCTATGATCAGGGAAGGGACATCCACAGGGGAGACCCTGGGCCGGTCGTCCATTCCTATGTGGGCCTTATAGCCACTATCCTCGATGGATGAGGCCTAATGTGTGGATATCATAACCCCCTGAAAATGCTGAGAGATCTGGAAGAGCTGTGGCAGGGGGCACATCTATCTAAACAAAGGTTCGATGCCCACGTTCTAGCAGCCACGATGGGCAGCTGCTCCTGACTGCACTCCAGACACAGGCTCACCTCCCAGCACAGGCAAAGGTGCATGAGGTACAAGACAATTTGTGACCAGAAAGAGATACAAGATTATCTCAAGTTGAAACATCAGAGACTTACTGTCCTGCCTGCAAGAACAGGATGGCAAAATGGAGACCCTGGCTCGTTGGGTAGCCCATTTGAAGGGTCACTGACTGCCGCATCTACAAGTCAGGGCTATCGTGACTCAGGCATCCTGGGGCCCTAAGTCCTAGGACCCCACGGAGAGCCCCACTGGGAGGAGAGTGAGGACAAGGACTGAGATAAGCCCATGGAGGCTCCCAGCCCCCACTGCACATCTAGTGGTCACCACCAAGATACAGGCAGACCAATCACGCCCTCAGGGAGTAGACCCACAACACTCTCCCTGTCTGAAAGATGGCAGCACAGCACAGCGCAGGGCGGCACCACCGTGGAACTGGCAGAGCTGGGAAACAGTTTCAGGAGGAAGGGGAGAGCACAGCACAGCGCAGGGCAGCACCACTGTGGAACTGGCAGAGCTGGGAAACAGTTTCAGGAGGAAGGGGAGAGCACAGCGCAGGGCGGCACCACTGTGGAACTGGCAGAGCTGGGAAACAGTTTCAGGAGGAAGGGGAGAGCACAGCACAGCGCAGGGCAGCACCACTGTGGAACTGGCAGAGCTGGGAAACAGTTTCAGGAGGAAGGGGAGAGCACAGCGCAGGGCGGCACCACTGTGGAACTGGCAGAGCTGGGAAACAGTTTCAGGAGGAAGGGGAGAGCACAGCACAGCGCAGGGCAGCACCACTGTGGAACTGGCGAAGCTGGGAAACAGTTTCAGGAGGAAGTGGAGAGCACAGCACAGGTGGCTTCTCCCTCTAGGGGACATGAGGTGTTGTCTGCATTTGAGGTAGGTAGAATGGTGTCCACCACAAGTCACCCGGTCCTGAGGCAGCACCTCTACAGCACCAGTCATGAGAATTGAGCCATCCCCACGGTAGCTGGGTGGTCGTGGCTGCAAGGGAAACCGGCCAAATGAGTGAGACATTCCCCCATCTCCTCTGCAACGCCAGACCACGACGAAAGTGCCAGGCATCCTCTGGGAACTGAGAAGGACGCGTGCTATCTATGCTGAGCACTGTCCAGTTTCCAAAACTCAGCTTTTTTCACTGCCAGTGTGAACGATGTCATCTTACAGCCAGCATCCAGTCAGCGGCACGGTGTGCTAGTGTCTCTCCTGAACCCTTAGGTAGGACAGCCAGTGTCTCCGGTGGCCCAAGCAGCCACTGACTTAGAGGAAATGAAGAAACTGCATGGCCAAGGGATGCAGGGCTATGAGGATGAAAGTCACGGGAGCCAAAGGAAAGGGGCAGCCAGAGGGCCAGCAGGGTGACCCGTTGGCTGTGACACAATCACTTTGTAATATACAAAATATTATCACTCCATCAAACATAAGAACAATGGGCCTTTACCGTCTTCCTCCGGAAGTATCATCCCGGACGGGGAGGGTACAGGTTTTCCATTAACTTCGAGTCTTTCCAGCTTACAAACTGCAACACCCGCCTTGCTGTATCACTTGGAGAACAGAGTCCAGGGACCAGGCTTATCAGCCAAACACCTGGGTGTCATCTGGTCGGATGGTGTGCAGCAAACCTCTTTGCCGACAGGTGCAGACGGGGGCATCTCTCCAGAAAAAATCCAGACCACTGGGTCTGCGAAGAGCTGTCCTCTCCACCGCAGGCCACTGGGCATCTGAGGTCAACTTCCAAGCACCTGGAAAAACGTTATGATTGCTATTATATTTGTCATTCTGTTCTGTTGTAACTTGTGTTGCTGCTGTGAGATCTGGCTGCCATGTTCCTCCACATCCCTGGCCCAGGGAAATCGTGGAGGAACGACACAGTGAGAACGTGAGGGGCATTCCAGGGTCTGCAGGGGGGAGGGTATGGTAGACACGCCTGACAGGAATAGCTTAACTTAAGCGTACCCTGAGCACGCAGACTCGCCTGGTCTGTAGAAACTTCATGCTTTTTATGAATGGTAGCAGCTCTGCTGTCCAGCCGCCCACAGGGGACTGCCCTGTACGTGCGTCCCCTCAGTCAACTCTACGTCTCATTCACTGACTCCAGGTCTCTCCTTCAGTCTCTTGAACCTGGTGCCATCCTTACCGACGTCAACGGGGACCCAGCATGGCAAGACGTCCTTTAGACAAAAGAAGAAAACAAAATTGAGGACTGAAAAAAATGAGAAGCGTGACTAAATAAAAATTATATCTAGGAATCTGTTGTTTTGTTGGTAAAACAAGGTTGCTCAAATGTATTTCATGTTTAAATGAATATCTGAAAATGCTATAACTAAGAGAAATATGAACTTCAAAGTATATTGTTCATATTCTTCTTCCTTTTGATAATTAGTTCCTAAAAATTTCCAATCAGCTTTGTATTTGAAGAAAATAACTATGTATATTTATATTAACAGAAAGAGAAAGCAGTAAAATATAATTGAAAATGGTAGCATTTCTTCTAATATGTATTTTTAAATGTTTGAGATGATATTAAGGGAAAGTGAATGTAGCAATGGCCATTTAACCTGACACTCATGGTGACTTCCTTATGGCGACCTGAACTTGCTAGACAAGGGCAACAAGTTCTGTGCTCAGTGTCCAGTTTGGAATTCCTCAGTCACACCTCTCCTTCACCTGTGCTTTTCCAGATATTGTTCTACACAAGTTGGGCATAGAAGGAACTTGGTCTTATATAAATGAGAGAAAATGGCTTTCACATCAATATCATGTTGCATATGACATGTGAGTATATTTTACCTTCAACAGAACAAATGCTTTCTTTTTTTTTTAACTTCTTTATCTACAATTATGAACTATAGGCAGAGTTTCAGACACTTGCAAATATAGCAACAAAACTGAAAATGTATTTAGTTTACCTTCTAGCACTTAAGTTAGAGGTTACAGGAGAGCAGGCCTCAGAGTCCAAGAGATGTAAGTTCCACATGAAGTGCTGAAAATTGTAGTATTTTGCAGAGTGCACAGGTGAGTGTGTTGCGTCCCTGTCCTGGTTTCCGTTCTCTTGGAAGCTATGTGAGGATCCAGTCCCACACCTCACCCAGAGAGAGCCCTGAGGGACCCAGGATGTCCACAAAGAAGCTGAGGGGGCTGGACGTGCACCTGGCAGAGGCTCCCAAGGCCCCTGTGGAGTCTGCTGTGGACTCACTTCACTCAAGCTTCCTCGCCACCTTCTCCAATATTCATCACCTCCCTTGAAAGAAACACAGTTTATTAGTCTCATAGAAGCCTTCATGGTGCATGAGCTGGAAACAGACCGTGCAAGGCTCTAGGATGCAAACAGTCTGTTCTTGTGCTTGTCTTAGTATTCAGAGGAAAAGAACCAGATTTGGAAGAGGTTGGTTGGTTTATTGTTTGGTTTTGTTTTTCCTAATCTGTTGTAGATCAACACTATTAAAAACTACAAAATAAATGAGTTGATAAAACAGAGCACATTTTTACTTCACATGGCAACATCGGATTTCTTTACAACTTTCTCAACGCTCAGTTTCTGGACTTACTACTCCTAGTGTTAAGCCCCCAGGTTCACAAAGGACTCCTGGTCACTGTCTCCAGATCATTCTTCGAATAGCACTGGTCTAGTCCAAAGCTGCGTGGTTAGGGGGTCCCCACCCTACTAGAGGAAGAAGGGGCAGACCACAGCAGCAGGCACAGCCAGGGCCTGCCCACTGCCGGGTGTGCTTTCTCTGAGAGACGTAGCCTGTGCCCACACCGCACACCACAGGGTGGCTTCAGTGGCATAAATGTAGAGAGAGTCAAGTCTTCGTGGCACGATCCATCACAGCAAATTTTTCCATCGGAGCCTGTCTTCTAACTGAGGCTACAAAGTCAATATTCCTTCAGGGGTAACAGTTTCTTGCATTTTTCCCTATCAGAACATTTTCACATCATACCACAGTCATAAAAATAATTAATTCCACAAAGCATTCATCTTATTTATATCTTGATTGACATTTGAAACCCCAACCAAGATCCATAAAGTATTTTGTCCTCACCTTCCCCAAATTTTAACATTTAGTTCTCATCCAGAAAATAACATAAGGGTTCCACTGTATTTATTTGTAGGTTAAATCAGCCAATTGCTTTGTACACCTGAAGTTAAAAAGAACTGATCGATTCCTAAGTTCTACTGGAGCAAAAACTATTATGAAAAATCAATAGTTTAAAACGTTTCAATTAGTGCTTAAAATACTACCTTACAGAGCAAAGAGAATGCAGTGACTCTGCACCTGACACACACTAACCAGAAAAAAATGTACAAATCCACATTCAGAAATATGTGGAACCACTGACTTTGCACAGACCATTCTTCGATGGGCGTTTATCAAGCCCAAGCCCACAGTAAAAGTCAGGCCTTCTCTTTGCCTTCAAATGTTAGCAGGACCTCAGAACAAATACACAGCTTTCATACTGAGCCAGCTCACCCTTCTTGTAAGCCAGTGGTTCTCCAATGGGCACAATTTTGCCCACAGGGGACATTTGACAAAGTTTGAAGATATTTTAGTTGTCACAACTGGGAGAATACTACCGGTCCATAGTGGGTAAAGGCCAGGGACGCTGCTAAACATCCTGCCATAGACAGTGAGGCCTCCTAACAGAGAATGTGCCGGCCCAAAAGGCCTGTAGTACTGAGGCTGAGAAGCCCTGTTCCAGGCTGTGCACAGCCACGTTCTCAGTAAAAACCAGATATTCTCACTATTTCGAGTGGAAACCAGCGGTGCGCTGGCGCCAGCTCGTGCCATCACCATTTTTAGGGACATCATGTTGGAAACCAAAAGTGGGTCAATACTTAGACCACGGAAATTGACAAATGCTACAAAGCAGAGCCTTTTTTGGGGAGCGACGTGTTGCAAGTTTTTCCGTGTATTACTGCGTGCAGCCCTCCCTGGTGGGAGTAACACGGCCCGTGGAAGTAACAAGGCCTGGTGGACTCTAATTTCTGCTCCACCTGTTGTCTCTCCCTTCTTGGATCATCAGCAAAGCACCACTGATCGCACTGGATAGAGCTGCTGCCACTCAGCCAGTCGTTCCGTTTCTCCAAAGTGAAAGTTCACCTCTGCACAGAAGAGAATGGATTGTCCAAAGCCCCCACATCACATTACACACACACACGAGTGCACCATGCACACTTTCTCACTGAGGCTGCACACACATCACATTACACACACACACACACACGAGTGCACCTTGCACACTTTCTCACTGAGGCTGCAGGAGTCAGGAGAATTCACATGGAAATGATCTGCAACTTTCCCCAGGTAAGAGAGTTGACTAACCCCCTGGATTAGCCAGTCCAGGCCTTGCCCACTTCTAGATTTCTTCACATGCAGCTAACCCATTTCCCTTAGCGTTTAATCTTATTCTCATTGGGCTGTCTACTACATGAAGCCAAAATCTCCCTGCTACAACTTGTAGAATAAAACTGCAATGTTCCTGTGAAACATTTTTTAAAAAAGCATGCACTTTATTTCACTTCTTGGGTTTTTAATCAGAATTCTAAAGTATGATTTTTTTTCTGAATATAAGTAAAAAAAAAAAAAAAAAAAAAGGCAAAACCTGTGGCCCGAGATCATTCCGTTCCCATTATGCCAATCCCCAACATGACCCGGAGCCTCCAGGAACCAATGTTCTGTGTGGTGTCTGCGGAGGGAGGACGAGCTGGTCCGGAAAGCCTGCTCTATTTTCCTGTTACATCAGATGCTCTTTTACTTGATGACCATCAAGAGATGGTACAATGTAACAAACACATCAGTTTAATATGTACGGATGGTCAAGATGAAATAAGTTCCTGCAGCTTCTTTCTCATTGATCGCAACTGAAAGCTCTGGGCAAAATCAGAAAGCAACTGCTCGAGAGCTCCAGGCATCCACAAGAGCAGGTAGACTGGGAAGAGAATCGAAACTCGGGAAGCAACCCACAGAGGGGTATATTCGTCACCCAGAGTCATTGCAGGTGGCCGCAGACTGGCTGGCAACGGAAATTTACTCTCTCACAGTGACGAAGGCTGGAGTCCAAGATTCAGGTGTGCAGGTGCTGCTTCCGAGGCGTCTGGCCCTGGCTTGCAGATGGCGTCTTCGCTCTGTGCCTCCTGCAGTGTGTGTGTCGTGTTCCAGTCTCCTCTTCTTGTGTGTTGTGTTCCAGTCTCCTCTTCTTGTGTGTTGAGTTCTAGTCTCCTCTTCTTGTGTGTCGTGTTCCAGTCTCCTCTTCTTGTGTGTCGTGTTCCAGTCTCCTCTTCTTGTGTGTTGAGTTCTAGTCTCCTCTTCTTGTGTGTCGTGTTCCAGTCTCCTCTTCTTGTGTGTCGTGTTCCAGTCTCCTCTTCTTGTGTGTTGAGTTCTAGTCTCCTCTTCTTGTGTGTTGTGTTCCAGTCTCCCCTTCCCATCAGGTCACCGGCCGGATTGCACGCGGCCCCTGATGACCTCATGTTACCTCAATCACGTCTTTAAAGCTGCTGTCTCCAAATACAGTCACACTCTCAGATACTGGGGCTGGGGCTTCATTTTGTGAGTTTCAAGGGGGACACGATTCAGTCCATATAAAAGGAAGTGCTTCCTTTGGGGGGGTTAGTTTTTTTGTTTTTTGGCTCTCCCCAGTGGAGCGCCAGCTGTGGTGGCATGAGCAGCTAAATCCCAGGGGAAATCCGGTGTCTCCAGCCAGAAGAAAAAGGACTCCTGTGCTCCAAAGCGTGGGGGGAAGAAATCCCGTGTGTTCTCTCAGTCCCTGTCTCTCCCGCCTCTCTTCCTCCCTCCTCTGCTCCCCTCTTCCTGTCTCCTCCCTCTCACCCCTCTTCTCCCACCTCGTCTGTCCCTCTCTTTTTCCCTCCCCACTTCTTTTCCCTCCTCCTTTTCTCTTCTCTCCCCTTTCCCCATTCTCCCTCCCCAGTTTCCTCTCACTGTCTTCCTCCTTCTCCCTCTCCCTGCTTGTCCCTCTCTCCCTCCCTCTCCCTGCTTGTCCCTCTCTCCCTCCCTCTCCCTGCTTGTCTCTCTCTCCCTCCCTCTCCCTGCTTGTCTCTCTCTCTCTCCCTCCTTGTTTCTCTCCCTCCCTCTCCCTCTCCCTCCTTGTCTCTCTCTCTCTCCCCCCATCCCTTGTCTCTCTCCCTCTCCCTTCTTGTCACGTTTCCCTTTAGGTAGCACCAGTTACAGAGCCACATCTGTGTGGTGCCTCAGAGTTAGGACTTTAAAAGGAAACCCCTTCCTTCAGGCCAAAGGATCAGGAGAAGGAGCCCGTGTGAGCTGGGAAGTGGGGGGTAGTCCCTAGAGGAGAGAGCAGCTGAATGGGCTTGCCTGGCTCTGTGTGTGGAGCCCCCACAGTCCTTGTCCCCACCCCCCAGCTGTTTGTGCACAGGACAAAAATCGGAGCCACCAGGGCAGCGTCGCAAAGGCCTTGGGACCGTCCCACGCACAGGGAGATGGAACTTGTCCTCTGAGCCAAGCCACAGGGATTGCCTGAGGGGATAAAATAAACGACATTCCCCAAGGGGTTTCAACGAGGCTGCATTCCTTCCAGTTTCTTATATTCTGTGTTCTTGATGCCTTGGCATCTGGGGCCTTGCTGACCTGGGACAGACTACCCCTCCCAGGGTTAACTGATTCCTAGAGACAGCAAACCACTCACCTGTGAGCCCAGCCTTCAGGGAAACCAGCCGAGCTGGAGTCCGCCCACCCCCACCTCCCCTGTCTGGCCCTTGTGCACCAAACACATCTGCCCCTTCCCTGATCGTCTCAGGGCCAGGCGCCCAACAACTCGGGACGGCCCTCAGCCCAGAGCCTGCTGAAAGCAAACTAGCCAGTCCTAAGCCAGTGTAGGCTGCCTTGCCCATTCCTTCCTGCAGATCCCATGATGAAGGGGCCTGCCACCTTCTCCTCTCCTCCTTCTGTCCATGACCAAACCTGCGCTTCCATGGCGTCCCTGCACATCAAGGGTCACCCCACTTCTTGAAAGCTGTGAACAGTAAATTATATTTTGGATGGCAATCGTGACTTCCTTTGGTGGCCTCACCATACCTGGATAATAAAAAACTTACACTTTAAAACAAAGACCCAGAGCTCACACGAAATCATGTTGAAAATGCCCATGACACAATTCAAAATTAATTGACATACGAATCACCAGGAAAATGTGACCAGTTCTCAAGAGAGAAGATCCCAAGCCTGAGATGAGCCAGTGTCAAAATTAGCCGCAAAACACTTTGAAGCGACGCTCGCATATTTGTGCTCAGTGAGACGCACGTAAGTGCACCTCACATGAGTGGAAAGATTGACTGTATCCGCAGAGAAATAGAAACTGTAAAAAACAACCAAACAGAGCTCAGAGCCACCAGAGGCTGGAAGAGGCCAGGAAGGGCCTCCCCTGGAGGCTGGAGACTGAGCACCGGGCTGCTGGACCTGATTCCACACTTCCAGGCCCCAGCCCCCAGAGAGGAGAAACTGCTGTTTTTTTTAAACTGCTAAATTTGTAGTCATTTGTTGTGCCACCACAGGAAACCAGCCCAACAGGGTAAACCCTGTAAATAACCGACATATGGAGGCCACGAGGCCAGGGCCATGTGCCCAACAGCAACTCAGCAGTGTTCTTTCTCTTCCCGGGGCAGGAATGATGAGGACGGCCTAGTGTGGCCAGGGTCCAGGACAGCCGCTGACACCGACCGGATCCCCCATAAGTAACACCTGCCGCCAGGGACGTGTCTGCTCCAGCGAGAGGCTTCTGCGGAGAAGGCGCGTACTTTACTGCCTTTCTTTTTTCCGTTGTGTTCATCTCTTCTGTGAAATGCCTGTTGAAACATTATTCCATCTGTTGAACCACAGAAAGAATTGAATAGGCTGTCTGGGAGATCCTGAGGTTCTCTAGTCGTCATTTTTTAGCTGTATAAACTCCCTTTCGCTCTGGAAATGTATCGTAAGACCACAGTGAGGACGTGCAGAAAACTTGAAGTGCAAGTTCTCAGCACGGCGTCATTTATGGTGGCAAAAATATTAAAAATAAATTACATAACGGATTGGTCAAATACATTTCAGTAGGCCCGTACCAGAAGACGCTCTGCGCCGTTAATCAGTGCTGCTGCTGCTGATAATGTGCTTGTTAGTTACATTATTGACTAGAAAATTTATTTTAAAATATTATGAACAGCTTTTTTCACAATATTGTACAAAACAGAAATTGTCTCTAAGATTATACAACAAAATATCAACAGTGATTTCCTCTGGGTATAAAATTACAAGTTAACATTGTATTTCTCTATGTTTACAGTCTAATATTTAAAAAATGAACATATATTATGAAATGTAAGAGGTATTTAAAACAAAATTTTCAGAAAATTATAGCCACATGAATCGTTGTGCATTTTACCTAAAGCTATTCCTGGGTTCCACTGAATGTCCTGAGGTGATTTTTATGTACTTTTCCTCTGGGCAAGTGGAAATGTCTTTCTGGTTTCAGTGTCTCCTTGTTAAAATAGTGGTAGCTCATTATGTGCTCTATCTGAGAAGCTGCTAATTCCCTGAGTACCGTGAAATACAATAATCAGAATACAGTTACTAGACAAAAGCACCCTCAGCATTTCTTCAGGAAATCCCGTACAGCTTTCACTAAAAGTTACAATGTATGACTCAAATGAAGTGTGTGGTTTATAATGAGACCTACTTCAGATCACACAATTAAATGAAATCAGCCACTCACCTTTTCAACGGCTAGGCCTATCACAGGACTATATAGTTATTGCCATAGTTCTATCGATCTAAAAGGTTAATATAATCATGGCTCAATCACCAAGTTCATGAAAATTTAGCAAATATAAACATACATTCCCTTAACAGCACACAGTACCTTAACTGCGGGGACAGTCAACAAAACGCTCTTGCATGGTTTCATGTTGCTTTTAACATTGTTACAAATAACAAAACTACTTTGGAGAAGTTTTTTAAAGTTTACAAATAACTGGCAATTCGGGAAACTTTTCATTGCATAACTTCATAAAAAACAAATTAATAAAGATTCATAATAAATTAATATATTGAATTAGGTCTAAACTCGATGAGATTACATTAAAATCTCATTTCATTTTATTAAAAATTCAATAAAACAGTGCCAATTAAATGAGGCAATCGGTAAGAACAAGGAGAGTACTTGGTGTTCCTTACACTCTCCCTCATTGTGAAGTTTCATTTGTAACAGCTTGTTGACAGTGAGTTTCTCCTGACAGTAGCAGGACTAGAACCATGAGTCAGCTTTGCCATCAACTTGAAAAAAATCCTCAGATTGCCAGTTAGCACATCTGCCTCTCTAGGTAATTGAATTCTCATTGAAAATACATCACTGGAGATGTATTAGAAATAGTGGGAGAGAGAATGAAGTTAGTAGGCGGAAACAGTAAAACTAGAGACAAAAGAACAGCATGAGGCATAAGAAAATAATTTAGAAAGTTGTCACTCGCTGTACGTTCTATTGCATTTCAACTTGGAGATTAGCTCCCAAAAGACTAATCTATTCCCATTTTATTTCTGTGCCACAGGCTGCAGTTTCAAGAGGTGTGGTGTGCTTCCTGGGCCTGCTGACTTTAGTGTCACATCCCAGAGCTTGGTCTACTGAAACACCCGGCTAATGGACCCAGCCACGCTTCCTAACAGTCCACCCACCAAGCCTTAGCTGGCTTGGCTCATTACAAAAATTCATAATCATTCCACATATGGACTCACAGCCTACCAGCATCTGAGGTGCCAGCAAAACCAATATTATTTTGCTAATACCTAACAATTCAAAGGCAGACGTCACAGTAGATATTCCATAGTTTTTGAGTCTTCACTGCGGTTTCTTGGTACCCTGAGCCTCACGGACCAGGCTCTGGATTTTGAGTCTGCTTTCCCCAGCCCTTCAGAGCTTCAGGCCCTTTATGTGCTTTATGTAAGCCCAGCCCTAACCAATGAGGACACTTATTTTAATGGCTATGCTAATCAATCAAGGTCAGGAGATTTGGCCAACAAAATTGCAAAAGGAGTCTGGAATATTTTGTAGCTTCTAGCATACAGCTAGACTAGCATTTGCAGACTGGCATATATACAGTAACTATGCAACAATAGTTAAAGGAATAAATGATTGACTAATAAGTACTTTATCAGCAAACACAAGAAACATTTTTTTTCTAAACTAGTTGTTATAAAAGGGATAGAACTGTGGTTCTCAACTGAGCATGGTTGTCCTCTCCTCCCCGACAGAGGACACACTGAGGATGGTTGTCCTCTCCTCCCCGACAGAGGACACACTGAGGATGGTTGTCCTCTCCTCCCCGACAGAGGACACACTGAGCATGGTTGTCCTCTCCTCCCCGACAGAGGACACACTGAGCATGGTTGTCCTCTCCTCCCCGACAGAGGACACACTGAGCATGGTTGTCCTCTCCTCCCCGACAGAGGACACACTGAGGATGGTTGTCGTCTCCTCCCCGACAGAGGACACACTGAGCATGGTTGTCCTCTCCTCCCCGACAGAGGACACACTGAGCATGGTTGTCCTTTCCTCCCCGACAGAGGACACACTGAGGATGGTTGTCGTCTCCTCCCCGACAGAGGACACACTGAGGATGGTTCTCGTCTCCTCCCCGACAGAGGACACACTGAGGATGGTTCTCGTCTCCTCCCCGACAGAGGACACACTGAGCATGGTTCTCGTCTCCTTCCCGACAGAGGTTACATGTCCGTGTCTGGAGACAGTTTTGATTGTCACAATTGGGGAGGATGCCGCTGGTGCCTAGTGTAGAGGCCAGAGATGCTGTTGAAATACCCTAAAAGACACAGGAAAGCCCCTGGTGACCCAGAATTATGCAGCCAAAAATGTCAACAGTGCTGAGCTTGAGACATCCTGGGACAGAGGGAGAGAGAAGGAAGACGCCAACCCGGGACTGAGAAACACGGAAAAATAAATGCGTGATGAGGAGCAGTCTTGAGGGACGATTCATCATGAGAAACACGGATAAATAAATGTACGATGCAGAGCGGTCTGGAGGGACGATTCATCAATGTCTGTTGAGATTTGCAGAGCAGGAAGACCTGAGCAGACAGAGAGGACTTCTGGTGGTAATGGCACAGTCACAAAGTTGAGAGCTGAGAGAGTGGAATTATGAAAATCCTATCCCCTCCTTTGACACCTGCACTCACAAGCCTGCTGTGTGCAATCGTAACCCAGAAACTTTGGGCTGAAGTCAAAATTCAAACCCCAGCTATTCTACGAGAAAGGGCAAGAAGACCTTGCCCTGATTAACAATGACAACAATTTCCTTTTAAAAAATCAGAAGCCTTTCGAGTTACACAAGTAACTCCCTGCCACCCCTGCCTGCCACATAAAAGAAGGGAGAAGACTGTCTTATGTTTCCCTTCTGATTCATCGACCCACTTCTCTTTTTTAACTTAAAAAGACCATGCATCCTTTGAGAAGTCATGGGTCTCAGCATTTCCCAAACTTCGGAGATTAGGGGAAACTGCAGATGATATTTACTGGAGTGATGGCCTTTGTTTCCCCATAAACCTTATTGCTTATGACTTCAGGAGACACACAGCATCACCTGGTGTAGGCTTTCGCACCCTAAGGCACTGAGCTGTCCTTGACAGCACCCCCCACGCTCTGGCTCTCCTGGTCCGGAGCCTCTCACAAAACAAACAAAAACTAAAACCCTCTTCTGTACCTTTTCTACAGGACCCGCCGGCATAGACCCAGGCACTAGGAGTGATGAGATGGGCTGATAAAGGCTTAATATGTTCCTCCATGTATTAGCAGGTGACTCTGAGATGCCCCCCCTCAACAAAAAAGATGACAAGAACTTGTCATAGTATACTAGAATTGGCATAATATCAGACTGGAGAGAAAACTCTAGATATTCAGGGGGCAAAACCTGCTTTCTGTCAATGTCTAAATTATGCCAAAATAGCCATCCTGCCTCTAGGGCAGACACATCCCAGACCTAGCTGACAATAGATCTCACATTCCCTCTCCACTGGAATGTAGAGACACCTCAGAGAGGAGGAGAGGATGGTATGAACCTCAGCACACTGTTAACAGTGATAATGTTGATGGCTTTTTTGTTGTTTAAGAGACAAGAAGGTCTCGCTCTGTCATCCGCAATGGAGTGCAGTGGTGAAATCAATGGCTCCAAGCAGCCTTGAACTCCTGGGCACACGTGGTCTCCCAAAGTGTTGGGATTACAGGCGTGAACCACGGCATCCTGCTGGCTTTTTAAATACAGTAGAATTGATCTCATCTTTTTATCTGTAGACATCATTAGAGGCCCACAGGGTTTTGCTTTTTTTTATGGGTTCTTAAAAACTACACAATATGATAATGCAAATATACACAATGAGGAAGGTCTCTGGAATCAAATCCATTTTCGTGTGAACCTGTACAGGCACCTTACTTATGTCCCTGAGGTGGGGAACAGGACAGCCCTCCACTCCACAATTTCTTCCTCTCTTCCTTTTCTTCCCTCTTTCCTGTTTCTCTATCTCCTCTTTTCTACTTCTTTTTCTCCCATGCCATTTTTTTTCTCTTCTATCTTACCTTACTTGGGCCCACCAGGAATTCTCAGGGGTGCCCAGAAGCACAGTTTGGCTGGAGGTGGCGCCGGCAGCTGCAGGGCCGCTGGTGCCCTGATAGGAAGAAAGGAAAATCAGGCTCTTGTGCCACAAGATGATTCCTCATTCAAACATTCATCAAACTTTGATTGGAGATTTCATTTCTGCCAAACAATGTCTGGGATGCAAAGATGAATTAGATAGGACCCAGGACATAAGGGCCCAGGACTTGTCACTATTGCTGAAAAAAGGAACATGACAACAGGTAAAAATGAAATATGGACAAAGTCTGGGAATAAGTGTATTGGTGGCATTTGAGCTCTGTCGTGGAGGATGGCAGATATCATTCGGGCTACAAGCCTGTGCTAATGAAGGCACTGATGAATGAAACCTGATCCGGAGTGGAAGGACACCAGAGTCACTGAAGGGGGGGCAGCAGGCCCACTGCCAGGAAGAATTAACCTTTTCTGGGCCATGAGCACTTTTGTTAGTCTAACGAAGTCAATGGAATCTTTCTTAGAGCAACTTTTATCAGTGTATAAAATAAATAAAACAAAATACATAGGATTACGATGAAAACCAATTACCTGAAAGTACAATTCTATCCCTGGGCTTAGTTATGTTCCATGGGCCCAGGTGAGCTACTACTAACTGGGGCCTAAGGCCAAATTACAAGTGTCAGCTTCCAGGCTGAGGAAAAAAATGGTGGCGAGAATACAGTAATGAGGGGCAGTGTAGAACCAGGAGCCCACTATGATTACCCACCCAACCCACAGGAAGAGGAGCCCATCCCCTGGGAAGACTGCAGCCGGTGGCTAAGAGTGGGGTTAGCCGGTGGCTAAGAGTGGGGTTAGCGGGTGGCTAAGAGTGGGGTTAGCAGGTGTCTAAGCGTGAGGTTAGCAGGTGGCTAACACTGGGGTTAGAACTGAGCGAAATAAAGGCTCAGAGAACTAAAAACAGCTACAGGCATAAGCTGTGGTCTTTGCTAGACTGGGACTTCCCGCCTCTTCCCTCCCTGGAAGACACTGATTTTTCCCTTGACAGGAAGTCATTTTTATATCAGAGAATGCCTCCCCTTAGCAATCAGGGCTAACCACATGTGTGCCTTAATTCCGTCATCCTCTTCCTTCGTTCCAGAAGCTCCACATTTCTGAAAAAATATTGCATAACCAGCTCACAGAGCAGTTTTTCTGTGTGTCATCTGCTTCTTGGTAACCTAGACTCCTTTAAGCCCTGGATTTGAATGAAATTTGAATGTTGTAGGCACCTCCAAGTACACCATTTTGGGACTCAAAGACTGTTTATTTCTGGGGTTTCTGAGAAGCAAGTCAGCTTGCTCTGGGGAGCCACAGCTGATTCTGTCTTTGGGAAGAGTGAAATTACCAAGACTAAAAGCTGGATTCTGGGGAACACAGGGGGCGTGACCAGGGACTGTGTTAAGAACAAAAAGCCAGCATCCAACAGGGACTCCAGAAGGCTGAGAATCTGTCCCCAACCAAACACTGCAGCTCAGGAAGAGCTGTAAGCTGCCCTGCTTCTCCCACGCCCACTTAGAAGGAAGCTTCATCAAGAAATCTTGGTTTCTGTAAGTACCAGGATGAGGCTACACAAGAACACTGCTTTGCTCAAGGATCTTCAACTTCTATCCCTCACTCACCACAGTATGTGAACTGGGACGATTAAAATTACTCAACCCTTTCTTATTAGTAGTAACAACGTATTAATCACAAACTACATGTTCATTGATGGAAGCTACAGATCCCTGTATATTTTATTAATTTTATTTTAGATTGTATTTTTGCGAGGAGACATATGTTAAAGGGCATGCACTAAAACCTAAACACTATTTCAAAAGTCCTAACAACTTCTCTCCTAAAATATTTCTATAGGAAGTTAATGTTAATTTGCTGCCTTCTCCCTCACTTGCACCACTACCCAACACAGACAGACAGGATATTCAATATGCTGCCTTCACACTCACTTGTAGAAGTCTGTGGACAATATACTACACACCACAGAGAATATATTCAATACGCTACCTTCTCCCTCACTTGTGGAAGTCTGTGGACAATACTACAAACCAGAGAGTATATTCAATATGCTGCCTTCTCCCTCACTTGTGGATGCCCATGGACAACACTACCCATCACAGAGAGTATATTCAATATGCTGCCTTCTCCCTCACTTGTGGATGCCTGTGGACAATACAACCAACCAGAGAGGATATTCAATATGCTACCTTCTCCATCACTTATGGACGTCTGTGGACAATATACCACACACCACAGAGAGTATATTCAATTTGTGAAAGCCCAGTTTGAAGAGGAGATTCATTGAGAAATCAGTCAGCCAACATCGAAATGGATAGTCAGCAAATTAAAGAAGGGTAGAAGGTTTACAGAGCAGACACAGCAAAACAGAGCCAACTGTCCCTGGGAAAGGGGCTGCTGACGTATCTGTGGGAAACAGTAAATATATGTATTCTGTGTATGTGAACAAATTGGTGTAGAGCAAGAAATCCCCTGGCTGCTCCAGCCCTGGTGTCACGCTGTGGCTGTGTGCTGCAGCTCTGCCATTACACTGCCACGTATCGACGATGCTGACGGGTCACGCACCAAATTTATCTTCTTGGTAACATTTTGATAATTTCATGCACCTCATGGAAAAAACACATTGAGGAAGATAAGCTTCATTTTGAAAGGAAAAAAGAGATGAGTTTTAGTACAAATTGTGTTTCATTAATCCACTAACGGATAACTCAGAGCTTGTCTCTGCAGAGCCATTTCTGACTGGCCAAAAAAAAAAAAAAAAAGACAGAAAAGGAAGCAATTGCACAATGATTCAGCTTGCAGTTTAACATTCAAGAATCTAACAAATGCATTCAGTGAAAATCGAGCCTTATTAAGCCCTCCTGACTTTGACAAAGTGCCTTGGGTGCAGAGAGGTGCCTCTGACATTAGACTTGAGGCACTGCTGTCTCTGATAATGAAGGAACAGCAGCACCCAAAGATGTATACACACAAGGAACTTTTAAAATAGAAACTCTGTAACTTTCTATTTCAAAAAAGTCTTTGCCTTCGAAGTTTGTCTGTGTAGCAGACTTGTTGAAATTTTCTTCCTAAACAAAATCCAAACGATAGAAAAGCGAAGTTTGCATTGAGAGAGTATTTTATTGAGGAGTTTAATCAGCATTATGATCATGTTCTTGAGGCATTTACATATATACTGGATATAACACACTATGCTGAACGCACTGTAGTGAATAGTAAATTATTATGCTTGGATGTGTATACGACTTTATTAAAAAAAAAACTACTCCTTAAACTCTAAGAATTTTTAAATTTAATATAATGGAATAGAGACATTTAGTTGTTTTTCAAATGGAGAAGAGATTTATTGTCACACAAACATACCCAAGTTTTAACTTTTGCTATTTTGCTCATTATTTTCTCATTTTGGTTCTCTTCATTTGCATTTGAATGTGTTTTTCTGCCTCAGAACATTTCTATTATATATTTTACTTTTAGTACCATGTAGTGTTCACATAATTGCCCCACATTTTTAATGTTGAAGCATCCTCTTAATAATCTATTTAACCATCCTTTTTCTCTCCTCCCACAGCCTACCTGAAGGGGCCTGCTAACACGTTTGGGCAGAATCCTTTTGTCCTGTCACCCACACTCTGGTCCCAGCAATGTGAGTGAGAAGATATACAGGGCCATGACCGCCCACACGGTGCCCACTCAAACTATTCTCTGTAATTGGCCTAATGAAGGTGTTATGGAACACTGTGACACATGTTAACTTTATGGACCCTGTCACTCTACAAATCAAAATAAATGAATCCATAAGACATAGTTTTGACGGTGGGGGTATTTCTGATAGAATTTGAGATTATTAAGGAATCTCAGGGGCATTAAGTTTGGAAGTAAAATCATTAGATCCATCTAAACAAATGGGGCCGATATTGGGAGAATGCGTGTATGTATGCAGCTTGCCTTTCCCCCCGTCCCTAAAATTGGAAACACACCACCAACAGGAAGTAACAACACTGTAGTCCCATATGCAAAGTCAGATTTTTACTCATATTGATGATTTTTAACATTTTGGAATATCACTTTATGCCTCCATCTGAAAGTTGTTATAATACCAGAATTCCAGGGCTGTGTTCACTGCACTATTTTATAAAAGTAATATTTTTCTTAGTTATTTTAGGGGGGTGTAAAATGAAAAACATTATGGCAAGGATAATTTTTTAGTCTCCTTCCAAAGCAACAATCCATATTTTTTTCCTAACTCTCACTGGCTGGATATTCTTTCACTGCAGGATTATCAGCTAGTAAATACCTCATAGGAGGTGAAAAAAAAATCTCCTTCAGAATTAATTCACATTTGAGTTTTTACTTTGTTTCTCTCAATTTCCACCTTTTCTCTCATCTCTTTAGTAAGAAAATGAGATAACATCTTTTGAAAAGGGAACGCCTGAAGTCATTTCTCAGTCCTTGAAATGCTGAGTTAATTCATTTCTGAAACAGATCAATGCCCATCAACATTGCTGCTCCAGCGCCAGTCATTCTTGGTGATAAAGGGGAAGAGAGGACACACGTGGCTGGCTGCCCATCTAGAGAGAGGGACAGGTTATCTTAATAGCATTCATTCCAAATCTACAGTGTATGTCATGGTTGTTTGGCCAGAAATGCAGTATATCTGTGCTTCCAATACCACTCAGGAAGTTGTCAACAAAATATGGTGTTTGAACTATGTCATAGAATCATAGCAAGAGGCTTCCAGTGCTCCCCAGGAGGATTTTGATATCTTCTTATCATTGTTTATCTTCACCTCTATAATGTGTTAAAAGAAAAATCTTAGCCAAATTAAATTCAACAGAATTTAACTGAGTGCGGAACGATTCACCAGTTGGGCAGCCTCCCAAATCAGAGAAGGCTGAGAGAGACTCCCGCACAGCCACATGGTAGCAGATTTATGGACAGAGAAAGTGACATACCAAAAATAGAAATGAGGTACAGAAACAGTTGGATTGGTACAGCTCAGTGTTTGCTTTATTTGAATGTGGTTTGAACAGCTGGCGCCCTTTGACGCCCAAAACTCGGCAATTGGCACAAGAGTAGATTACAATCTGTTTACACCTCCCTTTAGATTATAGGTCACTATGTACAGAGAAACTTTTAGGCTGAACAGAAAATATGTAAGGAGGCTGTTAGGCTAAACTTTATTTGGCAGATGCATAGTGTTTTTGATGCCTAGGACTTATTACAAACAAAAATTCACAAGTTATCTATATGTCATACCAAATTTTGGCCCTATACTTCCTTTCCAGCCTCTTAAGTTCAAAATTGCCACAGATACTTTAATGTGACTGCATAACCAATGAATCATTTTTTTATTCATTCCAACAAACACAAATGTTATCCATTTACACGTAGACGGGCAGGCTTGACTCTAGGGACCAGGCACTAGGGCATGTTAGCAGTGAAGTGCAGTAAGATGTTAAAAGAATCAAATGATAGAAACGTGTAACGGGAGATCTGAATGGGAAGCACAGAGTAAATAGTAACAGGAGATCTGAATGGGAAGCACAGAGTAAATATCGGGAATCCTACCCTTTCTAGAAATGTTAAAACTTATAAAATGTTACCCATTAGTGTCTTCATACCGCTTTTAGGAAATGCATTCAATATTAGTTCCATGTCTTTTAAAGACTGTTTTGAAAAAATATAAATCATATTATTCCATGGTAATGATGTTACTTTAATAAACTGATGACATGTATGTGTGCTAATACAATGGGTATTATTAGTGTATTAACATAATAACCATATAATAACCATAATAACCAATTAAAGATGTAGAGTTTCCAAATCAAACTTCGGGACAGCATTAACACATGGCACCCACTCGAGAAGCATTGCAGACTACTTATTAGTGTATTTCATTGTTTTGTGGTTTGATTGACTTTATCATCGTTGTTGATTAGAAGCTCCCAAGTGGTTGCAAGTTAGATGGCAGTGGGACTAGAACCATCTGAAAGCTCACGTGCGGTGGCTTCTTCACTCACCTCAGCCATCCTTCCCCCAACTGCCTCCACATGTGCTGTCAGTCTCCAAGGAAATTGCTACTCAGCTTGGACTCTTTTTTCTTTTCTTTTCTTTTCTTTTTTGACAGAGTCTTGCTCTGTCACCCAGGCTGGAGTGCAATGAGGTGATCTTGGCTCACTGCAACTTTCGCCTCCTGGGTTCCAGCGATTGTCCTGCCTCAGCCTCCCGAGTAGCTGGAATTACAGGCAGCCGGCTCGTTTTTGTATTTTTGTAGAGACGGAGTTTCACCATGTTGGCCAGGCTGGCCTCGAACTCCTGACGTCGTGATCCGTGGCTTGGACTTTTAATAGCTTGAGAATCCCAAAGTGGTCACACTTCTAACATGGCAGCTGACTTCTAAAAAGCAGGAAACAGAAGCTTCAAGAGCATTTAAGGGCTACACCCTGAACTAGCACAGTATTATTTTGGCTTTATTTCATTGGTCAAAGCAGTCATTGTACTTGCCTCTGTTAAAGGAGAGGAGAGGTAGACTCCATTGCTTGATAGGGGTCACGTTATAGAAGAGCTTTTGGAAGACGTTGTGATCACACTTGGTTGGAAAACACAATCTCCCACATTCAGCAAACCTTTGATGAGTGCCCTTCATGCCCAGATACCAGGCTAATTCCTAATGATTAGAATGCAAGCAATCCATAGTCCCTGCAAGTTAATAATTGTAGCAGCTGAGTCACATACTACCTCCAACCCCTAACCTTCCTCACAGGTACTGCTGTCAAGCTACTGCCTGATATTTACATCAATATTTCTTTCCACCATAGCCATGACTTTGCTTCTACCCCTGTAAAGTTGTACCTGGTTGACCTCACCCTCTATTCTAACCTAAAAATCTCATTCTGAATATCGACCTCTTCAACTGTCATTATTCAATAAGCATACTGTTCATATTTTATGTAAATTATTTTCTTTTTCAACATATATTTATTGAACATTCTCAATAGTGAAGGCATTAATAAAAATATATACATTAAATGGAATATGAACGATCACTTAACCCTTTGTCATATTACTAGATTCTCCCCAAAGCTAATATTAATTCATCAACAGATGCCAATACAGCTGTTCCAGTGAACTAAAATCTCTGTGAATGTGTTGTATGCCAGCCCATATTTCTACAACTAGTTCACAAAGAAAGACTATGAAGCCCTCACAGGGGCCATATTTGCTATATCTGATCTATGAGAACCATATCTTATCAAAAAAAAAAAAAAGATATAGTTTAATGACTTAATGCAAATACAAACAGGTCCCAGTTGATTACCGTTTTCTATTTTAGGGTCTTACATGATATTTGTTTTATAACATTTTATATTTTATTATCTTTTTGAGTATCAACACTTATTTTATTTGATTTGGTTTTTGAAAGCACGCAAACCTGTGTAACAATTTAATTAATATACTCAGCTGAGTGTAAATCATTGGCCTTCATGATCCAGAGTTCCATCACAATATTGCTTTGTCTTAAGTCATCCTCAATAGCAGCACTGATTACTGTACCATAAGTACCCTGGTTACAAAGAGTTCCAATTGCTCTACAAATTAATAGACCAAAAAGGAATTATCTATGAGACGATTTCCTTCATATTTGAACCCAACATAAGGGTCTAAAGGCTGTAATCTCTCACACAAAATCTCTTCAGATAAGACAAACACCTGACTTTAGGTTTGGAAGTATATGATTTTCTAAGATACGAACACATAGGTTTGGTTTCTGGTAGCTAAATTTTGTTTTTCCATTTTTATTTTTGCATCTGATAACCAGGAAAATAAATACATTTGGAAATACTAAAATGAAAGTTATTTCTAAGTTCCGTATTATCGAAGACAGGCTAGTTTCGTTCCTCTGCTGAATCAACTCATTCGTGGCAGAGCTATGCTGTTTTGGGATCTGATCCTTTACTTTGGGATTTCCTGGAAGCTGCCTAGGATGGGCTTTCTGGAAGCTCCTTGTTGTCGGGCTTCCTGTTCATACAATATACTTCTCATCTGGAAAACCAGAACACTACTAAAGCTGTTTTGCTGCAGGCCTGGATATAATGATATCCCATTATCCATTCCATCTCTAAAATATATGTCAAATATTAACTAATTAAATCAATTACATGGGTAACTTGCTTAAAGGTAGTGATATATATTTTTTAAGAATGACCTGAGCCCACTGCAGACTATTAAGAATCCTGATGTCACCTGATAAATGTTACCAATCTACAATATTACAAGTATTCGTATACTTTATGGCATTCTGTTTTTAACCTATAGGGAAACTAAGTCACAGGTCTTTATAACCCTGTAAAATATCAGAGATGTCATTCATTCCAACATGAAAATTAAAGGCTTTCCAGATTCTCCTTTAAGTCCTATCCACCAGACCATAAATTCTACTTTTAAAAATCATTAAATCCCCCTTTATTTCAAATGAGAAAAGTTCCTTTTAGACCTAGGGGTCTTAGGTTCAAGTGCCAAAAATGAAAGCATTTGTCATAAAACCACAAAAAGAACTTTGATTAAAGAACCCCTAATGAGGATCTGACATTTAATCTGCTCTTTTATTGGATAAGATCTTTAAATATTCTGTCTTTATGAATTCATTTGGAAAGTACTTGATCATAGGAACGTGCCTCTACACTGGTACTAAAAGAAGATAATTAAGCAATATGTTCCACCAAGGACATCCCCACCCTACACCATCCGTCATCCCACGTGGAGAGTTAATAATTTCAGTCATGTTGCCGTGACATTGTAATGAGAATCTTTCATATCCGGCAGCGACTTTGTCAACTGGACCTGTTCTAAGGAAAAACACTGGCAGCTCTGTAATAAAACTTTCATATGTTTGCTGTGCCCCTTCTGAGGTCCTCTCCCTCCAACAGTAGTAAAGGAAAATGTTAACAGGACTTAGATGGCAGACAGGCTGCTAAGGACTGTGCCTCATACTCCAGTCGCCCTTGTCGACACACTACCAACGTACACTGAGATAAACAACATTGTACAAAGTACCAAAGGCAAACAGTATGCGCTATTTGTTAATACAGATAAACAGATATACCAAAATGATATACTAAGAAATAGAGCCACATTTTAAGAGGAAATTTAAAAATAGTTTTGTGAAACTGACTCATAGTTGAAGGTCTAAAAGCATCTTTTTCTCTTTGCTTTTTTATTTTTCCTCGAGAAGTTTCCTGTTGGTTAAAAATCTGTATAAAGCCAAAGACAGTTGAACAATTGAAATCTTCCCTACACTACATTCAAGTCTCATCCAAGGCCTCATCTCAACAAAAACACTGAAAGTAAAAAGAGGCTATCAGAATAACAATGAGAATTTGGTTTTCAGAATCCCAGTCAACTGGGGTGTGTGTGTGTGTGTGTGAGAGAGAGAGAGAGAATGTTTCTTTTGCTCACATAAAGATAACAGGGAACCTGTACCAGAGAAGCACTTACTCCCACAGGCAAAAAGATAGTAATTTCCACATTATTAGTAATTTTTATTTACTGGCCAAACAATTGTAATAGGTGTTAGTCTGTGTTTGTGACTTTCAGATAGCTCATTTATGGAAAAATCTGAACTTTTCGTAAACCTTTATGAAGGTAGAAAAGACTTTAGGCCAGGCATGGTGGCTCATGCCTGTAATCCCAGCATTTTGGGAAGCCGAGGCGGGTGAATCATGAGGCCAAAGATAGAGACCACCCTGGCCAACATGGTGAAACCCCGTCTCTACTAAAAATAACAAAAATTAGCCGGGTATGTTTGGCGCATGCCTGTAATCCCAGCTACTTGGGAGGCTGAGGCAGGAGAATCGCTTGAACTCGGGAGGCAGAGGTTGCAGTGAGTTGAGATCGCGCCACTGCACTCCAGCCTGGTGACAGAGCGAGACTCTGCCTCCAAGAAAAAAAGAGAAGACTTTAGACTTCACCATGAGGTCCTGGAAACCCACAGATGCTAGATGTTTGCCCTCAGAAAGGCCCATAGGAAAGGCTTTCTACTGACCCCACAGGAATACAAGCAACTCTCTCAAGGTTTTCAACATTATGTTAAGATTTTGAAGTCTCATGAGGCTGAAGACAAAATATTACATCAGGAAAAGATTATGTGGGGAAAAGGTTTTAACCATATTGCATTTCCATTGAGAAAGTAAACCAAAGAAAAAGTAGAGGCACCAACAGTATTTTCTTGCTGAGCTTAGTTTTGTCCACATCATAATAACTTTTGTCTTTCTAGGTTAGGATGGAGATTTAGGGAGATTTTGTTTGCTCTAAATAAAGGTCTTGTGCCTCTATGAAGAGATGGGATTCAGTTGGGTCTCTACTCAGACCCCTCATCGCGCGTATCACAGTGGCCTGGACACTGGAGGAAAGATTTCCTTTCTCACCCATCAGTGGGTTCACGGCTGAAACCCATGTAACAAAAGACAGATGAACACGCAGAAAGCGTACAGGTTTTCTAAAGTAAGTCTCATGTGACGTGAGAGCCTTGGAAAATGAATACCCAAAGAAACAGAGTGCTCTGTGTATCTCTATGCTGGGTGTGATGATGTGGACAGCTGTGGAGACGTATAATCGGACAAAGGAGGAAGGGCCTAATGGTAACAAACCGAGACAACACTTTTTGAATGAGGCCCTTTCTCAGATTCTTCTCTGTCCTCATGTCCTCAGAACAAGGACATTCGTTACTTCCAGCTATGAGGTGAGCACCTCTCACGTGAGGATCTTATGACCTAACTCCGGGGATGGTCAGAAAATTCTTTTCTAGTTTTTGTTGTTGTTGTTGTTGTTGTTGTTTTTGAGAGAGAGTCTCACTCCGTCGCCCAGGATGGAGTGCAGTGGTGCGATCTCGGCTCACTGCAACCTGCGTCTCCTGAGCTCAAGCGATTCTCCTGCCTCAGCCTCCTGAGTAGCTGGGACTACAGGCACCCGCCCCCACGCCTGCCTAATTTTGTATTTTTAGTAGAGATGGGGTTTCACCATGTTGGCCGGGCTGGTCTCAAATTCCTATCCTCAGGTGATCCGCCTGCCTTGGCCTCCCAAAGTGCTGGGATTACAGGCGTGAGCCACTGTGCCCGGCCTCTTTTCTAGTTTTTATCACCTGCTTCAGGGGCGAGGGGTGGGAGAAGGTCAAGAGGTCCTTCCTGCTTCTGTGGTTTTCTCAAATGCCAAGAGCCATACTTGGTGGTGTCAAGCCCCGATTTCATCAGCTGCAACTGCTTTCAGCTCTCCTGCTCCCACGGGACTCCATGTTCCCACGGGACTCCATGTTCCCACGGGACTCCATGTTCCCCAAAGGCCATTTCTTCTCATCTGTGACTCTCCATCCCGAACACAATGCTTGGCAGTGTGATCAGTATGTGCTTAGTGCATATTAGTGACCTTGAAAATGTTCTCAAGGCCAGACTCCAAAAACAATTATAAATACATGGAAACCAGTGGAATCACGTAAAGGCAAAACTATTCAAAGAAAGTCAACTCACCATTGAGAGAAAAAGAAAGTCAACCCCTCTCTGTGCTAAGTAAAATTTTTACTTTATTTCAGCACTTTTCAAAACTACATGAGTCACATAAAAGAATCACTAGGGCTGGGTGCAGTGGCTCACACCTGTAATCCCAGCACTGTGGGAGGCCAAGGTGGGTGGATCACCTGAGGTCAGGAGTTTGAGACCAGCCTGACCAACATGGTAAAACCCCTTCTCCACTAAAAATACAAATTAGCTGGACGTGGTGGCACGTGTCTTTAATCCCAGCTACTCGGGAGGCTGAGGCAGGAGAATCGCTTGAACCTGGGAGGCAGAGGCTGCAGTGAGCTGAGATTGCACCACTGCACTGCAGCCTGGCGACAGAGTGAGACTCCATCTGGAAAAAAAAAAAAAAGGAAGAAGAAGAAAGAAAAAGAAAGAGAAAAAGAAAGAGAGAGAAGAAAGAAAGAAAAAGAAAGGAAGGAAGGAAGGAAGGAAGGAAGGAAGGAAGGAAGGAAGGAAGAAGAAGAAAAGAAAGAAAGAAAGAAAAAGATCGCCAGAAGCCTTGAAAAGTCACCTCTATTAATAAAGGCAACTGTTTTCCTGTGGAAACATTACATCATACATGGACGTCTTTCCTTTTTATGAAAGACACATTAGTGTTATTACTTATTGACCTGATCCTAACACCTCTAAATTTTAAGTGAAATGTTTTCCTGTATTTAACCTGATATGTTGTTCCTTTTTGGATGGGTTTATAGCAGATATCCAGTTTTCTTAGTTGTTACATAAATTCCTGATTTGTGTTCCAGAAATTTAGTTCCACCTTCCTTTATTTTTTCTGTGAAAATACTTTTCAGGATGGTGGCAGTTTCATTGTTCCAAGGGGAAATGTAAATTTGAGTTCTGAAATTGTTTTTGAACACCAGGGTTTCTTCTTTCTGTATTTTAACTGAGAAGTAAACAAAAAATTTCCACTTAAACACTTAGACATGATTTATTCTATAAGTTAACTCTTTACCATGGAATAAAGTCACCTTTAGAAAATGACGGAAAAAAAGATAGATGGGAAGGTGTTTATTCTCATATTTTTCCAGACCCCACAGAAGCAAGGAGAGGTAACCCATGCTTTTCTTTCCTAAAGCAATAGCCATTTCTCCCAAAAAAAAAAAAAAAAAAAAAAAAAAAAAAACCTGCTGCTGTCCCCGAACACCTTAACGCCCTATTATTCTTTCTTTACTCCACTCTGCTCCTGCTCATTCCTCTAATGGTTTGTTATAAGCTTTCCTATACCAGAGCAGGTGAGGATCCCTTTGGTCGTATCTTGTCAATACCAAATAGAATATGACAGGTGATAAACCCTTACAATTGTCTAATTCTTGATTTCTCCACCGTGGCCTCATATATGTCGTTGCCATCCTCCTTCCTGTGGAACTGGAAAGACTGTTTCTGTTCTGAATTTCAACCCTCAATGTAAGCACTGGGGAACAAAGCACCCTGTCCCTGAGGAAAAATAATAAAGAAAACATTTAACCTAGAAAACAATAAATGTTTGTTTCAAAATGTTTTGTATCCAATCAAAGGGTGACTGATTACAAAATAAACCAAACCGAGGAGAATTTTCATCTAAATTTAATGAAGTGGGAGACACCAAGAGTAACTAACCGTCAGTGGGCTTCAGAAACAGATCTCAACGTAAATCTCTGAAATTCCATTCAAGATCCTGATACGTAAGAACCGCAATCTAGCAAGGAAGCACAGGTAAGCAAACAAAACATCTAAAAGAAGGCTTTTACATTTAAAAAAAATCAGAAAATAGTACTTGACAAACTTCTAATAAAATTCAAAACCCTCCTGAAAAATGGGAGGAGGAAATGCCACGTTAAATGCCCCGGCTGTATTGTACTCAAACCTCCTGCAGGTGCACAGACACAGGGAGGAGACAGTGTGGTGGTAAGCACACCTGCCATGTTAGAGGAACTGTGTAGACGAATCACATGAAATAGAATGGTTCCGTTGTCACCGAGTAGAACCCATTGCTCAATAGCTCTGACCGATATTATTTTCTAGATATTAAACACAACATAAATATTTAAAATGTTTATATTGGCCAGGCATGGTGGCTCACACCTGTAATCCCAGCACTTTGGGAGGCCCAGTCAGGTGGATCATGAGGTCAAGAGATTGAGACCAGCCTGGCCAACATGGTGAAACCCCGTCTGTACTAAAAATACAAAAATTAGCTGGGTGTGGTGGTGCGCGCCTGTAGTGCCAGCTACTCAGGAGGCTGAGGCAGGAGAATTGCTTGAACCCTGGAGGTGGTGGGGGTTTCAATGAGCCGAAATTGCACCACTGCACTCCAGCCTGGGCGATGGAGAGAGACTCCATCTAAAAAAAAAAAGATGTTTATGTTGAGGACCATGTTTCCATCCACAGAGCTAAGAGATTTGCCCTCAAATTACAAACTGTTTTGTAAAGTAGAACAGAAATGCCCCACGACTCTCCCTTCATTTATTTTATATTGTTCCTGTGATCATTGTCTCTCTTTTCAATAAGTTTCTCGTTCAAACAAAGTGGAAAATTCAGGTGATTATCTGACTCAAAAAACAGATATTTTACCTAAGTTATCAGAGCTTTGCTGTGACTGTGCGGACTTGCTCTCTGTGCACTAAAGGCTCCCAAATCATTTACATTATTTTAGTCCTGGTCATATAAATTATTAGTTCTGCTTTAGAGATTAGGAAATTGATGCATTTCATTCTTGCATTTAACACATATCAAGGTGGTCACTTTACTAAATGTGGAAGACATGAAGATTAATGTGATTCAGTCTCTGACCAAAAGGAACTCGCACAGATAAGCATATAGACTTCACTATAAAACCATAGAAACCACGGAATATTCTATAATAAATCTATAACAAAGATCTAAGTGCACGCAGAAGCCTGGAGACCCCAGTCAGTGCCACAGTTGGAGGAGAGGATCTATGCGCCAGCCCTTTCGAAATGTTGCCAGTGCTGTGCTTGAGGTAAGAGAATTGGTGGTCAGACTAGAAACCCTCTCATTTTCAGTAGCTACAAACACACCCATGAAGAAATGAGCTCTGGATAAATAACTCTAAACCTTGGGTCAAATAACAACAAAGGTTCTTTTCTTGACCCAACTCTAGTCAGGCTCCTCTGAGCTACTTTTTGAACAAGGTCTCATCCTTGGGCCTTGTCCTCAAGGCCAAGAGCCAGAAACCTGATGAGTCGGTTTAGCCAGAACCTCCCGCCCTCAACATAAGTTCTGATCAGTGTCCTCACTCCCCCACCATCCCCAGGTAATATCTCAGCACTCTAGTGCCTCCAGGATTCTGAGTAAGTTCAGACAGAATCTCCTGTACTCCTGAGGTTTTCTGTTCATAATTTGGCACCTACTGACTCCCACCCTTGGCTGTAAATCCCCACTTGTCCCTGATATATTTGGAGCTGAGTCCAATTTCACTCCCTACTGTAAAACCCCATGGCAGTGGTCTCTGTACCTATCAAGATAGTCCCCCTGAATAAACTCAGCCTTATTGTTTTAACAAATGTCATGAATGATTTTTTTTCCGATAATAAGCTAGACTTCCTATGGTATGGTAGAAAATATATTTGATCATTGACATGGGTTCCCGGCATAGAGCTCCTAAAACCCTTGGAATTTCTGGAGTGATAGGAGTGTCTTTTGTTACTCATAATAAGCCATTTTCAACAATACTGAGTCTATGTTAAGGAGGTGACTCTTGCTGGGCCCCCAGATGGATTCAGGATAGGGGCTGGTTGCCAGAGGAACCAACCAAGCAGTTAGAAGGTTGGAACTTTCAGCCGGACTTCCCCTACCTCTGAAAAGGGAAGGGGGGCTGGAGATTGTGTTCAGTCACCAATGGTCAATAATTTGATCAATTATGCTATGTAATGAAACCTCCATCAAAACCCACAAACAGTGGGGTTTGGAGAAGCTCCAGGTTGAGGAGCCCATCAAGGTGCTGGAAGGGCGGCACATCCAGGGAGTGTGTGGGAGCCCCAGGCACACACATGCCGCAGTCCCCTGCCCTGTGCATCTCTCTCATGGCTACTCCTAAGCTACATTCTTTATAGTAAACCAATCATAGTAAGTAATGCTTTCTGTGAGTTCTATGAGTCATTCTACTGAGTTTTGAAACCTGCACAAGGAGGTGTCAAGGGAACCTCCAAATTTATAGTCAGCCAGGCAAAAATGTGGGTAGCCTGGGTGACCATTTGTGGCTGGGATCTGAAGTGGAGGCAGTGTTGTGGAACCAAGTGCCAGAATGGAATTGAATTCAACAGAACACTCAGTTGATGTTGGAGAACTGGAGAATCCATGCTGAAAAAGATACCACATCTTTGGTGTCAGGGGAAATAAAAGCCTCTCAACCACATGAACTTCAACAATTTTCCTGCCATTCCAGAGTCAGTTCTGCCTTTAGATATGAGAAATACTACTAACACCTAACGGCCTCATGCCGAACCGAGTAGCCATTCTCCCTCTGAGACTTAGCATGAACCACATTATACTGCAATTGTGTGTATTGGTCCATCTCCCTCACAGGAACCTGAAATCCCAGAAGGCAGGAATCAGGTGTTATTTGTATTTGTCATATGTTAGGCAATCAATCAATATTGGTTTAATAAAAGGAAGAAAAAATTCTAATAGAAGCTGTAATTAATGCCTTTGCTCTAAGCAGAAGCAAATAATGATTTCCGTAACAGCAACCTGTCCTCCAAACTATAATGAAAATTGAGCTAGAGGATTTGGATTGACTGTAGTAACAATTCTTTGCAGCGGGACAGAACCCACAAAGTTATATATAATATTTGAAACAATGCATATAATATTAATTAAATTTATAATATGGGGAAAATACCAAATGCTGATGAGGATGAGGAGTAATTGGAATTCTCATAAATTGCCTGTAGGAATGCAAGATGGTATAGCCACTTTGGAAAGTTTGTCAGTTTCTTCTATGGTTTAGTGTATATTTCCTGTAAGACTTAGCGGTCACACTCCTGGATAGTCGCCCAAGAGGAATGAAAACATATGTAACATAAATCCTTGCATGCAGATACTACAGTGGGTTTATTCACAGCAGCCAAAGCCTTGAGGAAAAGAAAAAAAAATCAAAATTTCCATCAACTGGTGAATAAATTCTGGTACATTTATACACCTGAATTCTACTAAGCAATGACAAGGCAACAATCACTGATGCAAACAACAACAAATGAATATCCAAAATATCAGTCTACACGAAAGAAACCAGGCACAGACTGAGTCCATTTAGATGCCATTCTAGAGAAGGCAACACTAGGAACAGAAAGCGGATGAGGGGCTGCAGGGCTGGGTCTCAGGGGGAGGATCGCCTGCCATGAGGCAGGGAGAAGCGGGGGTGACCGGCACATTCTGCATCATGATTGCGGCGATCGTGAAGTACGATAAGGATTTGTTTCCTCTTTCGTTGTTAGGTTCATAACTGAGAGTACTAAAACAAAAGACAGACTAACGACCGAAAGGCATACACGTTTATTTAATACAAGTTATACAGAACGTGAAGACCTCAGAAGTGAAGGCCTAACAAAACAGAAAAACCTGTGTATTTTTATGCAAAATTTGGCGAAGAAGTGTATAGGAGAGAAATATGATTGGAGCCCCAAAGCCTTGATATAATAGTAATAAACTGGGGGAAACTGAGCAAGGCCTGTTTCTTCAGGTTCTACTTGACATCTCTGTGTCTTGAAGGATAGAGGTGTTCCTTTCCCAGGGCATAGGGAGGGTAGCCCTGAAGTGAAGGTTCCATGATCTACTTTAGAGGAAGGTCAGAGAGTTATTTTATGACCTGTTTCATGGGAGACGAGCCAGGGGAAGGAGAGAGTGACCTTTCTGCATCTGCCGTTTCCTCAAATGCCAAAGTAACATATTTTGGAGTCGTATATCCAGAACCCCGTCACCATCTGTAAATCATACCTCAATCAACCCTGACTTTAAAATGTTACCATTCATTGTTTAGTCCTGTTGTTGACAGAGGAGTTAAAAAGCAATTACTTAAGCAGATAGCGAGGGTACAGAAGGACTCGGTAAAGGTTTTCCTTTTTAATGAAAAGGAGTCCCAAAGTCACCTTCTAAGAAACAGCAGCCTGTAAGACTGAGCGGCATTCATGGACAAGCCAGCTGGAAGCTCGCACGCGTGAAGGTCAGCAGGAAAAAGCTACCAGGACTAGGCATGTTCAAAACGGGGAGTCTCCCTTTCCTTTTGCCAGCCACGTGTAGGGGAAGAGCAGACAAGACGGCACCGGTCAAGTGGAAAGTCCATTTGCATAAGATTCTGGTGGGGCGGCCAGCCTTCCCCGCACGCTGTGTAAACCTCACACCTGATGTAACCAGTCGGTGGGCCTTACGTAAATCGGACACCATCCTCTCAAGTCTGTCTATAAACCTGGTGCACTCTGCCACTGGCCGGTCTTTCCCTTTCAGAAGCCCTTCTCTCTCTCACTGGGGAGACAGCTATTCTCCTGTCTCTTTTTGCTGCCTATTAAACCTCCACTCCTAAACTCCTCCATGAGCGTCTGTGTCCTAAATTTTCTTGGTGTGAGACAACAAACCCCAAGTATTTACACCAGACAATGTTGTCGCTTCATTATTAAATTGGAGAAATGTAAAACTTAAGCATTGTCCCAAATATTCTTTTTTCGCCTTTGTTATGTTTCCAGGACGTGGAAGTACGCATTCCCTTCCCAATAGTAGGAATTTCCTATTTTTTTTGTTGTTGTTGTTAACCTGAAATTTGAAATTAAAATGTTCTTTTTACTTTATTTTCTTGTCTTAGTAAGAAGTCTATGGTAGAGGGTGGAAGCAATTAAAGTGAGTCCCCTTCACATTTTTGTTGCTTGATTATTTACTCCAGGAAATAAAACCAAAACATTCTATCTTTAGAGACGACATAGTAATCAACCATGAGCCTGGATGTGTGGGTTATTCAGGCCAGCTTCCTTTCTCCTGAAGCAGGAATAGCAGAAGGAGCTCCCCAGCCCACCTTAGATGTTAATGTTGTTGCCCTGAGGCTCTGGCATTTATATAGCACCTGCAAAAAGCAGGGTAAACCTTTAGGAATTACAATTAATTTGATACAAATTCTGCAGGGCGTCTCCTCCAAAATCATAAAGAGCTATTTCATTAGTTTAGAAACTGACAATTTCTCAACCAATATTGACAATGGAGACAAGAGGGAAACCTGTGTTAGAAACTAAACCAGTCCCAACCGTTATTTTGACTAAATAGGGGCATCAAGTTTTAAATACTATTAACTCTTAGGTCCTATAAACCAGAGTATAATGTATTCTAAAGAAAAATAAAAAGAAAAAAGGAAGGGAGCAAGGAAGGAAGGAATCAAGGAAGGAAGGAAGGGAAAGAGAAAGAAAATAAAAGACAAAAAGAAAAGGGAGAAAGAGAAAGATGAAAAGAAAGAAAAGAGAGAGAAAAAAGATAGGGAGAAAGGGAGGGAGGGAGGAAAAAATCCAGCAAAAAGGAAGTGGTTTGCTCTAGTGGAAAAATATGGCCCCAGATTGTAAAGAATGACCTGAGAGAATTAATGCTTCTTTAAAAATCTGAACACAGCCTCGCCATATTTCAGAATTAATAGGGAAAAGAGAAACACGGATGCCTGAAACCCTATAATAATTATGTGTCTTACCGTCATTTATGTCCCAGTCCCTGGCAGATTTTGTAAGAGTTGTTAGCAAGTTAAAAGAAGATGATGGCTTTTCACCTGATTCTCTGCTTTGCCTACAGAAAATAGATCAGGTATTTTCCTCAAAGCCAAAGTTCCTTCTTGACTGTGCTATTTCTGTCAACCACATACTGATAAAGCATGGAGTCATCTGATTCTTCCCATCTGAATCCCAGCATGCAGTCGGCTCCCAGCCCTCCTCTAGGGACGCCTCACACAGCCATCCCAACACTCCCCTTGCAGTTCACCCAGGAAAATGCCACCCTCTCTCATTTGGCTTCCCTGCCTCAAGTTTTTTGTCTCACTCAGTCCATCTAACTTCCATTTCTAATGTAATTCTTTATTACAAAAATAATTTGTGCAGGTCAGTCTTCTCTAGAGAAACCTCCGATGGCTCCTTACAAATGCTGAAGGTTAAAACCTGTTTAACAGGTCAAAAATTCTAACACTTCAAAACGCAACTCACGATCGCCAAAATTTTGCCACTATTCACCTAAATTAACCCTCTAGTTCAAACTAGCTTATTCTCTCAAGAACGTGCTGTGTTGGTTACCTGACGTGAACCTTTGGAAAGAGATTTTTGGTGGGAAAAATATGCTCAGAAAAAGTTGACTGAACTTATTAAGGATGTCCTCCCTGAAACTTGTCAGTATGTGGGGACTTCCCATTCCTCAGTGCAAGGCTGCAGGTGCCCGTGCTGGGCTAAGCCTGTCCAGCCCCACACTCAAAGCACTCTCTCTCCTCAACCGCGGCGTTAGTCTGCACCATTCTTTTAGAATTTAACATCTGTTGTGGCCCAATTTGAGTGTGTGTGTGTGTGTGTGTGTGTGTGTGTACACATCAATATATGTAGAAATATGTAGGTTATTAAATATATAGTTACATTATGTGTGAAGTAACGTCATTGTCAGTGGTAAATACCAGGGGTTCATCCTCTCATGCTGAGAAAATTAAGGACACGAACACATGTGGGTGGGTTAAGGAGTGGAAAGTTCAATAGGCAGAAGAAAGGAGAGAGGAGAGCCGCTCCTTGTGAGAGAGAGGTGTCCTAAAGGGGGACAGTGTCAGACCACAGCAGATTTTATAGGCAGGCTTGAGGAGGTGGTGTCTGCTTTCCATAGGGCACATGGATTGGCTTGACTAGGTGTGACATTTACATAACAGGCGGGGAAGGCAGGTAGTCCCACCCTAATCTTATTACTGGAATAGGCTTTCCACTTGACCTTCACCATCTTGTCTGCTCCTTACTGTACAGTGGCTCGCAAAAAGAAAATGGAGCCACCACCTTGAACATGCCTAGTCCAGGTAGTACATTACTATGGGCACAATTGCTGGCAGTTACCCATGCAAGCTTTCAGCTTCCTTGTTTATGTCTGCAGCTTGATTTTACAGGCTGCTCTTTGTTAGAAAAATAATGATTTGGGGGCTGCTTTTCATTAAAAGGAAAACTTTACCGAGGACTTCTGTACCCTGTATCTAAGTAATTTCTTTTCAACTCCTATGTCATATGTACTTGTGATGCTGTGAAATATATATTTGGTATATAGAACAGAAGGATCTCTGCCTGACATACAACTCCCAATGTCCTTGGAATCTCTAAAGTGCTGTCTTTTTACATGCTAATGTTGACTGATAGCTTCAGGGTGGGGCTGGTCACCAAAAAGATCAAGGGAGGATTAGAGGGTTGAGACTTCCAGACCCACCCCTCAACCTCCTGGGAGGGGAGAGGGGCTGAAGGTCAAGTCGAGCACCAGTGACCAATCGTTTAATCAGTCATGCCTATGTAATGAAGCCTCCATAAAACTAACCCCAGAAGGACAAGATTGGGGGCGTTTCCACATACCTGAACGCAGAGAGGTTCCTAGAGGGTGGTGCCCAGAAAGGACACGGAAGCTCCTTGCTTCTTCCCCTGTACCTCAACTTATACCTCTCTTCATCTGTGTCCCTTGCAATATCCTTTATAATAATCTGGTAAATGTAAGTGTTTCCCTGAGTTCTGTGAGCCACTCCAGCAAATTAATTAAACCCAAAGAGGCGGTCATGAGAACCTTGAATTGAAGCCCATTGATCCAGAGGCCCAGACTGGAGACTGGTGTTGGGGTGGAGGGCAGTCTTGGGGACTGAGCCCCCAACCTGTGGAATCTGATGCTGTCTCCAGGTAGATAATGTTGGAATAGAATTGAAGGACACTCATCTGGTGTCCATGGCAGAATTGATTGCTTGCTTGCCAGTGGGAAAAAAATCCTCACACATTTGGGATCCCAGAATCTTCTGTCTTGATTGTTGATGTTGGTGTCAGAGCACAGGAAACACAGTTTGAGAGGTTTTCCCAAACAATACTGAATATTTATTTGTACACTTAGATATGTGTGCATACATGATTATTGTATATTAATATGTTATTAAATTTATTCATATTTTTATATTCTAGTGTATTAGTCCATTCTCATGCTGCTTTGAAAACATACTCAATACTGTGTAATTTATAAGGGAAAGTGGCTTCATTGACTAACATGCCTGGGAAGGCCTCAGGAAACTTACACTGATGACTGAAGGGGAAGCAAGCATGTCCTTCTCCACAAAGGGGTAGGAGAGAGAAGTGCCGAGCAAAGAGGGGAAAGTCCTTTAAAAAAAACTGTCAGATCTCATGAGAATTTACTCACTATCACGAGAACAGCAGCATGAGGGTAAATGTCCCATGATTCAATTACCTCCCACTGGGTCCCTCCCACCACACATGGGGATTATGGGATTTGGGTGGGGACAGAGCCAAACCATATCATCTAGATAATTTTATTAAATAGTAAATCATTTATAATTTATATAACTTATACAATATATATTATATGATATATAATTGATAATTTTAGATTAATATATTGATAGATTATAAAATGTTTGCATAAGATATATACTCATTTTTACTTTACATTTATTTGTATGTATATATACACAAATGCATATACACACATATATTTCCTTTATCAACATAAATATATGCATATATTCACATATATCAGATAGGTCATTGTTTCTCCCTACTGGGCCATAGACTTGATGTCCAAATACTTATTTAGAGTATCAAGTGCAAGTTTTTTAAAAAGATAGCAGCAGCACAAGGAACAAAAGGAAAGAGTGTGGAAACAAAAGTAAAACTACTGGCAGCTGTCCAAGAGTGCAGATAACTTCCCACATCCTACCTGCTTGGCCTATCATTCCAATAATCCAAGATCCATGTGAGTCCATCAAGTCAAAGGAGCAAGATATTAGGAAGGACAGCAGAGGTGCTGACATCACACACAAGTGACCTCTCTACCCCTAGTCAGGGAATAGGTAAATAGAAGAGTATTTGGAGAGAGTGAAAATCAAAGAATGTGACTGTCACAGAGTTAATATTTTTATATGTAAGATTTATTTTTTTAAAAATTGAGAGAAAAGAAAAATGAATAAAGGGATGGAATTAAAAATTCTTGGAAAAACAAAAATTAATCTCACAATCCATTAAAGAAACTCAGATTACAGCAAATTTTGAAATGCCTCTCAAATTATTGAGTGCTTGCAGTGCAGTTATTTTTAGTAAATGTATTCAATATGGATTGTGTCAGTGAAATACCCATTCTTGTGCTAGTAAAAGTGAATTTTGGTAAAATCATTCTTGGTAAGACTCTGTATAACTTTGGATGTAAAATTATTATTCCTGCCTGGGCATGGTGGCTCGGGCATGGGGTGCACGCCTGTAATCCCAGCTACTTCGGAGACTGAGGTGGGAGAATCATTTGAACCCAAGAGGCCAAGGTTGCAGTGAGCCGAGATCACACCACTGCCCTTCAGCCTGGCCAACAGACTAAGAATTCATCAAAATATATATATATATTCCTTTTTGAAATCTTATCTAAACAAATTTAGGCCAAGATATATTTAAAAGATGTCTTGACATTTTTCTCTAACAGCAAAATTGGAAAGCAAACTAAACCTTGAAAAATAAGAGAAAAGTAATATCAATTATGGTCTGTCGGGTGATGAAATAAATACTGTGTAGCAATTTAAAAGGCTGGTTTTGATAAATAGTTAATAAAATGGCTTTTTTTTACAATATCATGTTAAAGTGGAAAATACACAGATTGCACTTACGATTCCAATTCTGTTTGAAGGTATTCATAATAAAATATTCTGAAGGAAATAGACTAAAATGTAAAGAATAGTAATCAATTTTTCCATATGTTTTATTTTATATTTTCCTACTGCTTTACAACTGAACATGCATTAATTTATTAATCCAAGGTAAAGGTGAAGACCTTTAAAAACCATGGTTCTGAAGAAATACTGGATCTCTGAAAAAAAAAAAAAAAAAAAGTTTGCCATAGAAGTTGCAAAATAGCTGATTACTAGAGAGGCAAAATAGCTGATTACTAGAGAGGCAAAATAGCTGATTACTAGAGAGGCTGCCATAGCAAATTCTTGTAAGCACTCTCGATGGCAGCTCCTGGGAATGAGATACTTTCTCTCTGATCTGGGATATTTGGTGAAGCGAAGCCGCTTCTGATCAGAACAAAGGAGGTTCACAAAACTAGCAGAAATTTAACCTCGAATATTCTTTCCTGCCCCTTGCAAAGAAGAAACTGGAGTTCCAAACAGAAGCCAGCGAGACTGGCAGAGCTCTCTGTAAATGAGTTTTACCTAAAGTTAACAGAGATATGAAAGGATGTCCTTGGAAGTTAAAAGAATCTGGTTTAATTATTAGGGAATATTTCAATGGAATCTGTGCATAAGATTTGTGTTGACATAGGAATTATTATGTTAAAAGTTTATCTAAAAGGAAAGAACCGGTATGAAGCTATTCATTTAAATTTTGCTCGTTACGTATTTTCAATATGCAGTGCAATTGCTGCCACCACCAGCTGTGTGGCCTTGACAAGAGCCTTCATCTGGGTTTTGAGTTCCTCCAAGGTGGTGGAGACCTCAGGCCTCCAGGGGCCACCTGGTTGCGCTTGCTTCTGCTGCTGCCACCGCTAGATCTTTGGCCGTGGAAAGTAACCTCTCAAGGCCTAAGTTTCTTATCTGTAAAGCAGCGATAATAATAATCTAACAACTCTAATCAGCTTACAAGTATCAGTTCATACCCACACACACACACACACACAAGCCACATCATACAAATATAAGACACTGACAACAGAACCTTTAGTGCTGTATGTGTTAACTATATTGTTTCCACCTTTAAAATGAGAAGCTTAGACAAAATCTGAGAGCTCCCTTTCAGTTTTAAATTGTTTATTCTTATTTTAAATTTTGTTTCTCAAACCTCTCAGGGAGGAATACAATTTTTAAACTGGGGGAATTTTAATTACTGATTGGGGTTATCATATTTAGATGGTTTGATAAAGAATTAAACTTGCAGTTCTAATTAAGAAATTGAGAAGATATCCTGTTTCTACTGGTAAAGAGATGAAAACTTAGACCCTGAACAGAGGATGCCTTCGTGTATAAACCAAACAAGAATCAAAGCAGCACAGCTCACCTCGGGGCCACTGACCCAAACCAAGGGAAAGGGACCTGCCTGCGACAATTGACTCACCGACGGGCCCTACAAACCTCAAGTTTTGAAAATACTCTCCCTCTGAAAGTGGCCTGTTGGGCAAAACAGAAGACTGGCCTCAGTCTGCATGGGAATATTCTCTTTATTGTGCCATCACACCTCAAAGAAATGGGTTTAGTTCCATAAAGCTATATAACTAAAGAAATCCATTTTCTGGCTGGCCAGTAAGATAAATGGCTGATTGGCACATGTAAGGTATCACCTATACCTTTCGCCACCATCACTCTCATGGCAAAATATCTTCAAAGTGGTTAATTTGCTAGTTAGATATTTAGTTTGATTAACTGTTATAAATGAGTTAAAAGCACACTCCAGTTCACTTTTTTCATACATTATTTTTCCTCCAACCCTATTGCTATACGTTATGAGACATGCTGGTTGGATTCATTCTCTTTTGCTAAATAGGACTGCCCAAAATTTACTAGATCCTGAAACAAGAAGAAAATAGAATATTTTAGAAGAATTGAAGCAAATCAAATATTTGCTCTGGCAAAGGAAAAACTTTTTACCGAAAATATTCTTTTTGTACTAACTTGAAAGCATGTGATGTTTCTTAAATGTCTTTGCTTCCTTCTCCTTCCCTACCCTCTCCCTCTTCCCACCTCCCCTCACTGTAGACAGGCAGACAGACAGACAGACAGACACACACACACACACACACACACGGCAATAAAAGGACACAGAAAATAAAAATGAAGGTTCAAAATGTGTTATCTCAACACTAACAATATGTGTCATTCCAGAGAAAGGCAGGTGTTGGGACAGAAACAGTGCTGATGCTTTTCAAACTTGAGTCTATGTCATCATAGGGGAATCTGGGAAAAGATGCTTCCCACCACCAAAGAGAATGCCAGGAAACAACCAGCATCTCCGTGGACACGGTGGGTTCTAGCTGCATTCTTAGAGTCTTTTTCCCTCCATGTGCAGAAACATTTTGTAAAGAATAAGCATGAATGGCAACAATGCCAGGGGTTGATAGTTCCTCCTGTTATTTGCCTCTTCTTTTTGCTATCAGTTTAAGATGGGAAAGTCTACCTAAATTTTTTACAAAATATCAGTAGGAAAAATTTTAAAAAGCAGAAAAAGAAACAGAATTCTCTTCAGCCTCTCAGAAGGGCTGCAGTGACGGGCGTGGTAAATGATGGGAAAGGTCCACATTGTGGCTCAGCATCTCCAAGAACAAAGCATGGACAGTTTTTCACACGAGAAAGCTCAGGGAATATGAGCAGATTATATAGCACAAAACATGCCACGGCCTCAACAGTATTTTTCAGCCCTGAAACAAGTAACAGGACAACAGGTTGTTGGAAAGCTTAGTCTAATCTTGATTCTAAAGCATGTAATATGGTCATGGGCCCCATGACGTCTCAGTCAATGTCAGACCACATGTACGACAGTGTCTCATACGATTATAGTACTGTATTTTTATTGTACCTTTTCTATGTTTAGATACGCAAATACTTACCATTGTGTTACAGCTGCCTACAGTACTCAGTACAGTAACCTGCTGTTTGTAGCTTTGGAGCGACAGACTATCCCACAGCTTAGGTGTGGAAGAGGCTCTGCCATCCTGGTTTATGCAAGGACACCCTATGATGTTTGCACAATGATGAAATCTCCTGAGGACACAGTTCTCAGAACAAATCCTGGCCATTAAGCTACACATGACTGTATGTAAGCTGCAGTGTGAGACTGACCCATCTCTACCAATGATTAACTATTCTTCAATGGAGAGCAACATTCCAAGAATTAAATTGTAAAAGCCCTTCTAACAAGTGTTCTGTATTTCTAGGACAATTCTGTCTTTGCCTCTGAGAAATGGCGACTTTACAGACTCTCATAACAGAAATTTCAAAGGTGAAAGGCACAGATAGCCATGAGCACAGTCAGGATCCATTTATATCAATTAGGAAGTGGGATTAGCAGCCCAAGTGAAACTGGATACAAATGAAAGGATTAGATGCAGTGCACTAGAATTCTCCTCTCAGACCCGTGGACCAGGAAAAATCCCTCTGCACTGTGTAAACATGTGAGATAATGGGAAGAACAAAAAGAGTCCCCTCAGAGTCCCGTGCATGAAGCCAGCTGCTGGATAGCCAGACCCTGTGGCTTACTGTGGACGAGCACTCCATCCCCAGGTGAAGAAAGAGGTCGCACTGCTTAAGGAGCAGCTGCGGATTAGACTTCAGAGGAAATTCTTTCTCAAAGGTGCACATACATAAAAGCACAAAGATCACAGAGAATATATAGGCTCAAGAGAGAAGTCCTGAGGGTCCCTTTTAGGGAGAATTTATCAAGTAAAGGAAGAGACAGAATAGGATTAAATAGGGGGAACAAAATGTGTTTAAATGATGCAGAGAGAAGAAAAATCAGCCAAGGGAGAAGTCAAGGAGAAAAATAAGGCAAGTAGCACAGCACTGTGATGACGGCAATGCTGAAATGGGAGGAGGCTGTGAGAGCGGTCCACACATGCCAGATGCTAACGAAAGCAGGAGCGTGGTGGGGCAAAGCACAAGGAGGTGGCTGAGAAGATGATGTCACTCTTGGAGAATGTGGTGACTCTGACAGCTGAGATGTGTGATGCCCAGGAAGCTGTGCAGCTGCTCGTTCTAATTGTACATTTATGAGAAAAAAGGAAATGAAAAAAAATTAATCCGGAACTTACTTAAGGGAACACAATATGGTAGAATCAGCCAAAAACCTACATTGAAAGTACAGGAGAATAAGTTGTAATGGTGGACTTGAAGCAGTAAGAAAAGTTTGGATTATCATCCGTTTACTAAAGCAGAAAAGGAGTGTAAAATAGTGTTTAAATATCAATGAAAAATCCATGGAAAAATACATCAGTGCTAGGGCTGAGACACGGTCCGAAAAATAGGGTCACCTCAGATGTGTGAATGGGCACAGCAAAGCCCAGCTGAGAACTTCTGCCACCTCATAAAGTGCTTTTCAATTGCAGAGGTCAAAGTGCGTCTTATATTTAGTACAATGTGTGTGCATGTGTGTGAGCATAATTTTATATGTGTTACATATCTATACTATCTTATGTTCTATTCCTATGAAATAGAAGAAAGATATAAAAACAAAGACTTAATTAACCGAGGATTCACGAATGACATTTCCTGGGGGGTTCTGGAGCGTGGAGATTAGGAAGAGAAGTGACATGTAACATGACACGAGGGGTTACGAAAGGCAGATAATCTGAGGGAAAGTCATGAGGGAGCTGGATTTATTTCCCTGAATTAGAAGTGAATGCAGAGTCTCAAAGTGTCCGTAAAGGAAAAGCTCCTCCCGTGGCAACTGTGGTTTCCCAGGCCGGGCGGGGAAGCCCTGGCCCTGCCCTTCACTCCTCCCACTCCCTACATGGTGGGCTTTTGAAGACATTCCCACTTCCCCTTTCCCCTTCCCTTAAGGGACCCTAAGGGGTGAGGGGAAGGTTAGCCCTCTACTCTGTACGTTACAAGTAGCCACCTCTCTGTCTTTCTCTCTCTCCCTCCTTCTCTCTCTCCCCATTTTTAGCACACAGTTTGTTCGGACTCCTGACCCCCCCCCACCAGTCACAGGCATGGTGTGGCCTCATAGATGGATTAGATTCATCCCCACCAAACTCTGCATTGTGCTGTCTGTGACAATCAATGTAATAATGTGCTTATATTCGTAGAAGTTTCATACTCATGACAAATAAGATATTAATAGGAATAACTTCTGAAATCTGTGGTTGCACATCACAAATTACATCTGCATTTCCCCCGTTGTTAGTTACGTCTAATGACTTTTCCATGGTTTCAATGAGCATTTGTGTTGGTGTTAGCATTGGTGTTAGAACAGAATCAGCTACTCCCTTACAGTGACCGAAGCCAGACATGTCTGTGTTTGAATCCATCTCTGCTGCTTTTTAGCTCTATGGCCTTTAGCAAGTTGTTTAATCTCTAAACTCTTAACCAGATTTCTTACCCGATTGTAGCTCATGCAGTTGTAGCAAGAATTAAATGAGCTAATCCCAGGGCACGGCTGTGTCTCCCACCGAGTGTGTATGTGAGTTGTGTGTGTGTCATGATGGTCAGCTGCTTACGTTCTCCTCATTTTCCGTGACTGTCTCCTAAATCGTACAGGGACAGTCACTCTGGGATTCCTGTGGGATTTTCAGCAGTGTCTCTCTGGTGAACGATAAACTTCAGCAGTTAGGTGAAGTGCTTGCTAAGGTAAGATGGAAGCTCGACATGAAAAAAAGTTTTGCAAACATCCCCATAGTGGAAAAATAAGACCAGGAAAGAAGCTGCTAATTAGCCAGAGAGGCAGTGATGTATCGTGGCTGCCGAAGCGAAGGAGTGAAGTCGGAACTATTTTTGCCGTAGAGATAACAGCCTTCAGGAAGGGCCATGTTGCCCAGTAATTTAATCTGAAAGATACAAATCATGACGAAAAGCTCCCTGCATTAGTAATGGAGAGAAATACCTACATTCTAGCAAGGTTTTCATGACAAAAGACAGGTTTTCATACATCTGAGATCAGGAAAAATAATTGTCAATCGAAGACAAGCCCCTGGATCCTCGTTTGAAGTAAAATTGGAGGTCGGCGAAGGCCAAGAGAAAAGAGAGGACTGGATCGTCTGGTGCTGTTTTACAAAGTTTCAGCTGTATGCGATTTTGAAACAATGATTTAATGCCTGCCAGACGAAGGAAGAGAGGGATGTCAAAAACCAAAAACAGGTACGACTGTATCATGGGCATGAAAATGGAGGCTGACATCATAATGATGAAAAATCACCCCAGGGCCAAAGTATGCGAACTGAAATAATGGCCAAACACAAATCTCATGGTGCTTCGGAAGAATACAACTGGAAATTGATGAAAGCAGAGTAATCTATACTATCTGCTTCCCAGAGAATTGGGAGTTCACAGAGAACAAAGTCAGTGGCCTTAGCAGAACCCTTTGCCATGCAAATAAACTGGAACACTCATCCGAATGCACTCTCTGAATCAAGATTACCTGTAATTCCTCGGTGCTGCAGCCTATAGGGCTGTAGAAGCTTAATCATATTTATTACCCAACCAATGAACATATGGGCTATTGGATCAGAAAGTAAATTTTGGCCCCAACTCACCATTCCTGCAACATCATGCAAGACCAGTGAAGCCTTAGGAACCTGGAAAGCCCAATATGCATTCAGTGACTGGTCTCTGAGCATTGGTTTTGCCCAGACAACTGAGTAATGGAGGAACAAAAAGCTTAAATTATTAGCAACTACCAGACTGTAAAATTCTTACTAAACAGTCACTTCCTCGAAAGCTCAGACCATTTTTTATTAAATTTTTTATTACATTTTTGCGATTAGTAGAATTTGTCCACCTGGTGGTTTCTGAATTAAGATTAAATAGGGACCTCAAAAAAGCTGGGGAACAAACGAGAGAACAGAAAATTAAATGGGGAATGAAGAAAAGAAAGGAGAAAATGAGAAAGGAAATAGGGAGGGGAGAAAGGTAAAAAATAAGTGGCATGCCAATCATTAAACTCCAGATGGAGAGATATAACAAACCAGATAGCCAGGTCAAATTAGAGCAATGTTTGCTGGCCACTATAACCAACAACCCAAAATCTCAGTGACTTAAAATAAAACATCTCTCTCATGCAAAGTCATTGTCCCTTCAGTGGCCCTACTGACAGGACAGGAGCTGCTTCCGTACCGTAATTCTGCCACCTGGAACACGTGTGTTCCTGGATTCCCACAGGAGGAAAGAAGAGAGTCGTGTTTTATGGTCAACTCTGGAAGTGGCTGACATTCACCTACACAGCACTGGTCAGAACATGGTCATAGGCTCCCAGTATCACCCATAAGGGAGTCTGGGAAATGTAGTCTTTTCGGGTTTCCAAGAAGCCACTCGAGGAGGAAAACAAGGAGTTCAGTTCTGCACAAATCAATCGAAATTGACCACACTTGTCACACAGACGCACACAGTCTGTGTGAGCAGACAGGAAAGTCTCCATGAAAATAAGGACTCCAGCAGGAGGAAGAAAGGCATCTTAGGCAGAGGGTACTTTATGAGCAGGATCTGGAGGTGATTTGTGCAGGTAGAGCTGAAGGACAAAAATGAGTTTCATCTGCCTGGAGCAGAGTTTTTCAGGGGCTGAAAAGAGTGATAGAAGACCAGGTAAGTCAATTAGACAGATTGGAGAAGCTAGTTTATGCCAACCAAGGAGATTTTTGTGGCAGGCCCGGTCTCACTAACAGCTGAACAGGCAGCCTCCGTCACAACTGTCTCAGCACTGACTGAGTGGTTAAGCCACACACTAAAAGCTGAGAGAGCCAGTGTCCTTATACAAAGGCTGGAATGTAACAAAAGCCCACCAAGAGTTTTGCCCAGGCCTTTCCTGGGCCTTGAAGCGCGACAAGATAATGAAGGAATTCTTAACAGGACCTGTTTAGAATCAAGCACCTTTTTATTGGGGGACTGAAGGAACTCCCCAGACCTCCACAAAAATGTTGTATTGGGGGTCTAAAGGAACTCCCCAAACCTCCATGATTTAGCAGGAGACAGGATAAATGTAATCACCCCGGTACCTGGACTCATCTAGATTAAGTCAATTCACTAAGGCTCCAGAGGAAGGGCTTCAAAACTCAGACCTTATAGATTACAGTAAGTTAATCACTTATGTCTTTACATGAATGCACATGCACACACAGACATATAGCTTAAAAGGTATAGAAGCTCTGTAAACCTTGCAATTTTCGGTTGGTCTGGCAGTATTTTCCAGGCCTTCTCCCTGTACCTGGTTACAGAAATAAGCTCTCTTCTTTCTCAGTTTATCTGCATCTCATTATTGGGCCACAAGAATAAGCAGCCCGACTCCCAGTTTGGTCTGGGAACAAACAGACTTATCCCTGTAGGTAATAAAATGCCTTTGTCCGTAGCTCCTGGTTATGAGCAGTGAACGAAGCCAAAGGTCTGCATGACCCATGGAAGAGGAGAAACTACTGGCAACAGCAGGCCAGGCAGGCTGCTCTGCAGGTGTTGGATACCAGTCTTGGCCTCAATCCGTAACTATCTGTGTGAACTGGACAAGCCCATCAATTCCTTTGTGTCTCAGTTGATTAATCTATAAAATGAGAAGAATAATGTGTAATGTGTAGAAAAGCTTGTTGATCAATGTTTAAAATATGTGAGAGAAACACCAAAAGCAACACCAAAGCGTGCAGTCATGGAAGGATAGAAATCAGTGAGGAATAAGGGTGGAGGGTGAGGGGATGGAGATGGAAACACCAGTGGAATAAGGGTGGAGGGTGAGGGGATGGAGATGGAAACACCAGTGGAATAAGGGTGGAGGGTGGGGGGATGGAGATGGAAACACCAGTGGAATAAGGGTGGAGGGTGGGGGGATGGAGATGGAAACACCAGTGGAATAAGGGGTGGAGGGTGGGGGGATGGAGATGGAAACACCAGTGGAATAAGGGTGGAGGGTGGGGGGATGGAGATGGAAACACCAGTGGAATAAGGGGTGGAGGGTGGGGGGATGGAGATGGAAACACCAGTGGAATAAGGGTGGAGGGTGAGGGGATGGAGATAGAAACACCAGTGGGATAGGGGTGGAGGGTGGGGGGATGGAGATGGAAACACCAGTGGAATAAGGGTGGAGGGTGAGGGGATGGAGATAGAAACACCAGTGGGATAGGGGTGGAGGGTGGGGGGATGGAGATGGAAACACCAGTGGAATAAGGGTGGAGGGTGGGGGGATGGAGATGGAAACACCAGTGGAATAAGGGTGGAGGGTGAGGGGATGGAGATGGAAACACCAGTGGAATAAGGGTGGAGGGTGAGGGGATGGAGATGGAAACACCAGTGGAATAAGGGTGGAGGGTGGGGGGATGGAGATGGAAACACCAGTGGAATAAGGGTGGAGGGTGGGGGGATGGAAATGGAAACACCAGTGGAATAAGGGGTGGAGGGTGGGGGGATGGAGATGGAAACACCAGTGGAATAAGGGTGGAGGGTGGGGGGATGGAGATGGAAACACCAGTGGAATAAGGGTGGAGGGTGAGGTCATGGAGGTGGAAACACCAGTGGGGCACTAGGGATACAGTCACATGATTTGGAAATGCAGAGACATGGAAGACAGAGCACAGAAAGAAATCACAAGCAGTTCCCGTTTCTGAGTCCAGGTAACTGAAAGAACGATGGCATAACTGAATAAAATAAAGTAGTGGGTGGGGACTCACTTGATGGGGAAGACAAAGAGTTCAACTTTGCACGAATCAATCTGAACTGAAGGCAAGAAACCAAGTGTCCTCTAAGGAGTAAGAGATACCAAAGCTCAGGAAGTGACTGTCATTTAAGCTCAGCTTCCGATCAATTCACGTAGAAAAATTGCTAAATCCATACATGAAGTAAGCGTTACAATCACTTTCAGAATTTTTGATTAATATATATGTAAATTAATGCAAGTAATATTTTTAGTATCTGAATTTATTTATCCCCTTCTTTTTTAAATACACAGGAGTTAACCATCTCAACGAATATCAGCACTGGAAGAAAAAACTGTTTACAATGGAAAGGAACGGCAATGTTCCAAATCTACTTGAGTAGCAGAAAATCAAAATTCTCCTCAGGCCTTTCCTCCAGCAACACATTCCTGTTGACAAAACGAGCTGGAATGTGTGGGGCTGGGTTCCTGCTCCAGTCCTTCCAGCTTTATAGAACCCCAGGAGACAGCTCACTTCCCAGCGCCACCAGCCTTCCTTGGATGTTTTCCACTCTGGTTGGGTTCAGGCCGGCAGTTTCTCCACATTCTTAGCTGTTTTATTTCCAACGTACTCCAGGGCTGGTTGAGAAAGGGGAGAGGGGAGCCTCATGACCCCCATTGGGTCCCCTGGGAAGGGCACACACACCTCTATTGTAGGGTCACTGGTTCCTGGGAATTCCAGCCAATGACAGAACTACGTGGTCTTAATTGCATTTGAAAATAAGACTAAAGAGAACAGAAAGAACAAGTAAGACAAGGTAAATGAAATGCAAAAAGAAAAGAAAAGAAAAGAAAAAGTAAAGAAATTTCACAGGATTTTGCAAACTTTTGTTAAGTATTCAAATTCTAAAACACTCAACCAAACAAAGCTTTCACAGCTATTTGTGCCTCAGGCTTATTTCCTAATTCAAAGCCGTAATTATTTCCTAATTCAAAGCCGTAATGGGATCAGGTTAGTAAAAGCCTACAATGGAAAACTAAAGCACAGTGCAAATTGATCTCTCACACTGTCGCTAATTTATCTTCTAAGACATTTGCAAAAAACTCACTGACTCCAAATATTGTCTGTCTGGGTGCTTGGTATCAAACTGTGAAATGGCTCTGTGAGTATGAAATGCAACTATTAATCTGAAAGCAACCTGGCCCATCTGCATGAAGCACTAACACAGTGCCCGGTAGAATTCAGGCACATTCCTCTATCTCATAAACAAGGTATGGAAAAGAACAGCTTGCCCTAGAAAAAGCAGACATTCAAATGGGAGGCTCACTCAGCCTTTCGGCTTCCTCTGCCTGCGGCATCTTGGAGACGCACATGTCCAGAAGGAGTGTTGGGCTGGATCGTGGTTTGCTGGGCTGAATGCTGGAGGCTTTGAAGCAGGCCCAGCTACGAGGGAGAATTAGGGGCAGTAGGACTATTCATGCTGGTCTGAATCCAGTCAGGCTTCACTGAGTCACAGCTAAAGAAATGATTCAAAGACCAGCACCAACTCCAAAGACAGGGGTGTCGCTGCAAGCGACAGGTGAGCCCGTGGCTGAACACCAGACAAGCCAGAACGCAGCCGGGCAAGTCTGAGGCAGAGTGGAGACTGTCCTGAGCTGCAGTTGAGAGCATCGCTGGGGTCTCCCTGGCTTGTCTTCATTGTTCAGAGGGCCCGAAGGTGCAGGATCGGGGCAGACATGCAGGACCCTTTGTCTGCAGCGGAGTCTTTCCCCAACCCCCACCACTCTACCTCCCCAAATCGCTCAAAGCCCATTTCCTCCAAGATGCTGCTGTTTCAATAAAAGGTTTACCAGAGACTCACCAAATGGCTGATCCCTATAACGTGTTACATTCCATGAGAACCTAAGCACACAGAACGTCACGACTTGAAAACATGAAGCGTTTGGACTAAAGGTTGGCACACTTTTTCTATAAAGGATCAGATTGGAAATGTTTTAGGCTTCATGAGCCAAGAGACAAAATCAAAGCTGTTATGTAGATGCTAATAAAAGAAGAGATAAATTTCCACAACGTTTTTCTTGACAAAATTCAAACTATAATCATTTAGTTTTTGTTTGTTTTGATAATACAGGCCCACGAAAGAGAAAAAATGGAATTCTTTGAGGAGGAGATAACATTTTGCTTATTGGAAGTTCAAAGTTACTTCCCTAGAACCAAATTAATCCCAAATGTACATCCATAAAAACCATTCTCAGCCTGTTTTGCCACACATAAGCAGGAGGGGCTGGATCTGGTCTGGGGGCTACAATGTGAGATCTCTGGATTTAGACTAATCTGCCTGTTATAGATACAAGGCATCTGAATCTCAGAGACTTAAGGATTGCTTAGAATCACAGGTCTTGTGGAAACATGGCAAGCCCCTCACCCCACCTGGGTGATGATGTGTCCTGACCTCAGGACAAGTCCGTCTGTATTGAAGTTTCAGATTGTCTGTGCTGGCTCATTTTATGTGGTCATTGCCTAGGCCATGGCACCCAGATACGTGGTCAAACACTATTCTAGTCACATATTATTCTATATTCCATTTCTGTGAGGGTGTTCTGGAATATGATTAATACTTCAGTCAGTGGACTTTGAGTAAAGCTGATTGCTTTCTGTAATGTGGGTGGGCCTCATCCAATCAGTTGAAGGCTTGAATAGAACAAAAACTGACCTCCCGCCATCGCGAGGGAATGCTGCCAGCAGGCAACCTTCCAAAGTGCAACGTGGGCCCTTCCCTGGGTCTCCAGCCTGCTGATCTATCCTACAGCTTCTGGTCTTGCAGTCTCCATAATCGTGTGAACCAATTCCTTCGAAGAATCTCTCTCTGTCTCACCCTCCCACACACGCGTTTCTCTGGTGAACCCTAAGCAATACATTGACTCAGGTAATCATCTTATGGGAAATGCGATGAAGAAAAGAACCTCAACACACATACAAGCTTATGTTAATCGTGGGACGATTGTGTGAAGAAGCAAATGCAACTATTATAATTCATAGCATTGAAGGTAATTTATTTACATTCATTAACTGCCTACAAGATAAGTACTGCAAATATAATAGCAAATAAGCCTGACCCAGCCTTGCCCTCTCATTGCTTATATTCTAATAGAAAAGTAAAACAGGACCAACAGAAAAAAAAAGTGCTGAATAGACAAATAATAAATAAAAACTGATGAAGGCGCTATGTAAAAACGAAAATGGGACAGAGAGGGGCAGGAAAGGCCTCTCTGATGAGGAAACAGCACAAACAGCCCTGAAATGAAAAACGGTTTAGACGCTTCACAGACCTGGAAGATCAGTAGGTGGGGGACGTGCGATATGAGACGAAGCCTTAAGCGTATTGGGAATTTGGCTCCAGAGATGACCGTAGGGGGGGCAGTACAGTACTGAGACCCCAACTCCTGCCCTTTGTCTCCACTCACCAACGGCAGATTCCCCCTGAAGATGGGCTGGGAGAGAAACGTCCTGTTCAAATGGACCCTCAGTGAAGAGGCTCATGGGGAAAACCTTCCTCGCATTGCACACCAGCTGCAAGCAGAGCCTTCCCAAGCTACGTCCAGGCCTTCTGCCTGCTGTCTACTGGGTGAATCAATCCACAGAGAAACACTTACCAAATGTCAGTTGGACTTCAACAGGAAATTATACTAAGTTTCTAGAAAATTACAACAAATTCAACTGTTTGTAGTCAGCTTGGCTTGGCCTCTACAGAAGAGGTGCCCAGCATATAAGCCTCAACAAATCATATGGAAAGTTATCTGGTGTAAATACCCAGGGTTCATCATCTTGCGCGGCGAAGATTTAGAACACAGACACACAGGAGGAGTTTAGGAGCAGAGGTTTAATAGGCAAAAGAAAGAGAAAGGAGAATAGTCTCTCTCTAGGGAGAGAGAAAGGGGGTTTCCCAAAGGGAAGACCAGGGGCAAGGAGTGTGCAGGACTTTTTAGGCAGGCTTGAGGAGGCGGTGTCTGATTTACGTAGAGCTAACATAGGTTTACATAGCATGTAAGGCTGGCCACCCCACCGCATCTTATTATGCAAATGGACTTTCCACTTGACCCGTGCCGTCTTGTCTGCTCCTTCCTGTACACGTGGCTGGCAAAGGGAAGGGGAGATGGAGCCGCCGTGTTGAACATGCCTAGTCCCGGTAGCTTTTTCCTGCTGACCTTCACCCCTGCCAGCTTCCAGCTGCCTTGTCTATGTCTGCAGCTCAATCTTACAGGGTGATCTTTGTTAGAAAATTATTTTCGGGCTGCTTTTCATTAAAAAGGAAAACCACTGAGGATCCCCATACCCTCACTATCTGTCTAAGCAGTTTCTTCTTAACGCCTATGTCTTTAAGAGAGATATTATGAAGCTTAGTGTTATTAGAGTTTGTGAAATAACAAAGAGATAAAGGTTTTTGTGTGTATTGGTGTGAAGATATATATATATATAGAGAGAGAGAGAGAGACATATATATTCAGTTGTGCCTCCTGGAGTTTAACCCCTAGTCACTTTAACTGGTTGGTCTAGGCTGTTCCAAAAATTATCTTAACCACACATTTGCAAGCCATATTACAGATGATGTGATCCTACATGAGAAATGTTTCATTGGCAGAAAGAAGCCCTCTTTTTGTCTTTAAAGGCTCCTTTCTTTTCTCCTTTCATCTGTTGATAAGTCTGAATTGTGTTTATTGGAATCACTAGAGCAAATCTTGCAAAGCCTGGCCGAATTGTTGTCGGCCACAGGATTTGCTTCATGCAGTTTGGCTTTACTACTTCCCTGAAAAGCTGCCTTCTGTGGAGAAGGACCACGCTAGTAACTGTGGCAGTTCACACACAAGTAACACATCACCAAAGGGCCACAGATGGCCAAATGGCTGACTTTAAAAGCTGGACAATTCACATGCCGAAATCTTTGGCTTCTGTTATTTGGGGAATTTGTGTGTTTGGCGGGGTGGGGGAGGGGTGGGCAGTACTGAATTGTGAAGGGGTGGCCTGCCCCTCCACACCTGTGGGCGTTTCTCCTTAGGTGGAACGAGAGACTTGAGAAAAGAAATGAGACACAGAGACAAAGTATAGAGACAGAAAAAGTGGGCCCAGGAGACCAGCCCTCAGCATACAGAGGACCCACGCTGGCACCAGTCTCTGAGTTCCCTTAGTATTTATTGATAATTATCTTTACCATTTTAAAGATAAGCGAGTGGCAGGACAATAGGATCATTTTAGGGAGAAAATTAGCAGTAAGACATATGGGTAAAGATCTCTGTGACATGAATAAGTTCAAAGGAAAATGCTGTGCCTTGATATGCATATGCAAACATCTCCACAAACCTTTTAGCAGCATTGCGCCAGCAAGTCCCGCCAGCAAGTCCCACCTTATGCCGTAAGGCGGTTTTCTCCTATCTCAGTAAACAGAGCATACAATCGAGTTTAGATGTTCCATTGCCCAGGGACCGGCAGGATTTTTAACCAGCAAACTGCCTTCAGGCACTTGTTTAACAAAGACGCATCCTGCACAGCCCAAAATCCATTAAACCTTGAGTCACCATAGCACACGTCTCTTGCAAGGACAAGGTTGGGGGTAGGGTCACAGATTAACAGCCTCTCAAATACAGAACAAAATGGAGTCTCTTATGTCTACTTCTTTCTATATAGACACAGTAACAGGCTGATCTCTCTTTCTTTTCCCCACAGAATTGGTTTTATCATTTCTTCTGTAGAGGCCAAGCCAAAAAAGCCTAGAATGAATGAATGTAACTGTGAATGAATAAACAAATGTGTTTCCAAAAATAAATGATTCTTATATTAGATCATATTGTGAAAGATCTCAAAGTGTTGGAACCGAACTGTCGATTCCCTCCTGGGCAGGGGTCGCCGCGAAGGATCACCGACATGAGATTCACAGCAGAGAGTTATTTATTACTAGCGCGCTAGGGTCCCAAGCTCTAAGTTGGCCCTGGGACCCCGAGTGCTTGTTACAGGTTGTTTATATAGGCAAACACAAGTTCAAACACAGCTTAAGGCGCGAAATTCAAACAAAGCTTTAGGTGCGTGGTAATTGGGTCTAGCTATGGCCTGAGCAAGGTGTCTTGTTCTAATTGGTTAGAGCAGGACCTTATGAGGTTTTTTTCTTGGAGTTGCTGATTCCGGGAACTTCGAGGCAGGGTGGGACCCCCGGAATTGGCAGGGTGGGACCCCATGAGGTTGTTTCCTGGAATTGGCAGGGTGGGACCCTATCGAGGCAGGGTGGGACCCTATCCAGAGCCACCTGGTGTTAATTTTTTTCTATATGAGGCCTAGTTTCTAAGTTTTATGAGGCCTAGTTTCAAAAGTCCTTTTTATGAACTCCATTTATTGAGAAAAATAACTCCTTTCATTAGGTTCCCTCTCAGAGATACAGAATACAGACTGGGGGATGAGGAAACATTTAAGAATCTCAGTATTTAACATTTACTAGGAGCACGTGCCTTTCTGAAGCGTACTGTCACATGTCTGCTTCAAATCTCCGTGGATCTTTTCCTCAGGTGAGTGACATTTTAGGTGGAAATCAAGGAAGAGGTGGAATTGTATATCTGGGCAGACGTCATGTGGACCAGGTTCAGCCTACATAAAAAAATGATAGAGACCATAAACTTGGCACCTACGGCAAGTGGCCTGCTTGTTAGGCCTCTCATCTAGATCACAGAGACAGGAAATTCCAGTTGATATCTGGATTATATATACAGAATTCATTTGGCAATCACCCTCACAACTTCTACCGGCAGCCAGACCAGGAAATACATTAGCACAGTACTCGCTTCCTGGGGTGGACACAAAACTGCCCTGGAGGAGATAAGCTTTGAGGCCCTATGACTCCCGCTCCCACTTAGTGGTCATGCTCAGAACCACTTCTGTTGACTGATATGAAATCTCTTCATTACAATTTAGTGGAAATAATCCCTAACCCCAAAAAGGGGAATCATTTTCCCAAAGCCAAACCACTTGGTATTTTCCAACCCAAGACTAGAAACCAGCTGTCCTGCCACCCATACACCCAATGCACGTTCCACCATCCTTGCTGCCTGGCTTTAACAAAAGAACCTGAAAATCAGAGTGGGATTTGAAGACTAGAAGAAAGCAAAACAAGACTATCTGCCACCAGGACTGAGGTCTTGACACAGAAGGCCTGGAGAGGCTGCCATTATTCCCTGGTGAATTAAGAAAGACTTGCCACAGCTACCTCTTAAGACACGACAGAAGAGAAGCCACCCAAAGTGAGCGGGTCAGCGAGAAGGAAGCTACAGACAAAGGAAGCTCTGAGTGAAGACAAAAGGAGGAGGAATGAACCCAGTCACACAGTGACAAAGAAACCACAGGGTTTGGCAAGTGCCTGCTTGAACTTCTCTAAAGCAAATTAAAAATGTAGAGATGAATCTCTAAATTTAATATTTGGGAAGAAACAATTCATGATATAGAGGCAGACAGGATGGTCCGAAGAACAAAGAGAAGGTGAAAAAAGAGGACTGTTCCGTGTGGTCCTGTGAGAAAGTTCTTTGATATTAGCAAAGTTTTGGGGCTGGTAAGGTCTGATTGGTGGGTGACTGTGGTGGGCAAAACTAGTCCTTGGTTTGCAGTTGTTATCTCACCTGCTACAGATAAAAGTGGTCTCTGGTTATAACAGGCAGTTTCAGCCACGGGACTTGGAGAGAACAGCATTTCTAGGGAGGCGTTATGTACCCTGAGTGCCCTTTGCTCAGACCCCTCCTCTCTGATTTAGTTGGGTATGACAAGAATGGCTCAATTTCGATAATCAACTTTCACAATCCTAACTCAAGAACTGTAGCATTGAGGGTAAGGGTGCATCATTTTCATAAACTCAGAGGAAAATGTGGCCGACGGCAGAGGTGAGTCCCAAGAGCTCAGCCTTGAGCTGCCTTTCATCTGCTCACCGCGTTCAGGGGTTCTCCTCAGGGTAAACATCTGCGATGAAAACCTCCGCAGGCCTCACCATCAGAGTCAAAGTGGGTCTTCTAGAAACCAATTTGCTTTCAAACAAAGCAGATCAAGTGATAATCTATCTAATGTTCTAGAAATGTTTGAGGCACCTTAGGCAAATGTCAATCTTAAAGTTTTCCATTTGCCTTATTTCTCTAAATAACACCTTTTCCAATCATGAAAGCAAGAGTGATATAAAAAAATTTTTTTTAATCCATATTAGAAGGAAGATCTGTTAAGGATCTAGTGAGTAAACGACGCTTTTGGAATGTTTAGAACTTTGAGGGGGCTAGCACATGTCTTCAGATCCCACTATATCATTTCCATAAGGATGAGGCAAAGCACTGCCGCTATTTGCAGAAGAGAGACTGCCGTGAAGTCAGTGGACACTACCTCCAGGTCAGAATCCAGCCTAAAGGCCTGTAATCAATGGTAAATGCTCTGAGGCACAAAATGCCACGCTCCTCATCCGTCATGCTATATCCTCTGAATATTCTGACCTCACCAGAACCTAGTAGACCTATTTTAAGTTTCTCCAAAAATTTTGAAACTCTGCTTTATAGGAAACCAGAACTTTCATGTCAAGTGTTCCTGAGAACATTAATAACAAAAGCCAGAACAATTTTCTTAAAATCTGTGATGAAGTTTTGTAAATATGAGACAAGTAAATACTTCTGGACATCATTTAGATATTAACGTAACATGTATAAACTAGAAAAGGCAGCATTAAATTTGGATGTTTCTGACTTCATTTCTCAACTTTTTAAAGATTAAATCATGGGATTTTATTCTCTTCTATTCCCTCTAGGGAAAGCAATCTGACGATATTTTTCTGAAAGTTGCTAACAATGGAAGGAACTACTGAAAACAATTAGAGGAAAATTGCACCTTGAACTTAGTAGAAAGTGTACACCAACTCCCACAGGAAATCTCAGACATGATATTAAAAATTCTAGTCGTTTCATTTTCTCGCAGAACAGCATGTAGTTGTGTACTGAGTGTACTGTGTAGGGGCACAGAGAGCATACAAAAGGCTTCTTTTGTTTATGAAATGGATTTGCACTGTGTTCGGAAGGTTTTCTTTCAATTGCCTCATCACAGCTCGTCCAAACTTCTCGTAGGCAGCAACGGGGCCTCTGTTTAAGCCTCTTGTGAGCAGATCCCCAGCCAAGGCCACGTTGCTTTCCCTTAAGCATCAGAGCCCCGGGGATCCTGTTCTAACTGTTCTTTCCCCAGCCTCCTGTCTTTCAGCAGGGCAGGTGCCTCCCACAAGGAAACCAGATGCCAGGACTGTGGGGGACTCTTGAGCGGCATCAGCCAAGCTGTGGGAGCTGAAAAGAGGAAGCTTTGCTCAGAGTAAGCGCCGTGGGATAATGTCTTTAATGTCACGAGGATGCACACTGTGAATGCGGAAAGCCATCCAGGCTGAAAGAGGGAGTACACAGGCGGGGAGCGTCGCCAGGCGTTTGTGAGAACTCTCTTGGGTGGGCAGACAGCCGGCTTGCTCATGATTCTGCCTTTTCTGTTATTGGCCACAAGCCGCCAGTGAAATTTTGTGTCCTTAGGGCTTTGAGGCCTCTACTCAGGTGGGGGTCCCGGAATAAGCTCGTGAAGTTTTTGCCTAGTTCCCCCCAGGCTCCAAATCAGTGGTACAAATTTCTCAGTCTGACTTAATGCTTAGGGAAATGTCCTATTTTTGGACCCTTCATTTTAAAAAAGCATATATATTTACCAGTGCTCTCTCCACTAATTCCGAATAAACCTTAGACTTCAGGTCATGAGCCACTAGGAGTCTGAATATGTCCTTTATTTGGATTCAAATAAGATTTTAACTTCGTGGCACCATGGTTTCCTGAAGGTGCCAGTGTGAGACCTGGATCATCAGACTAACCTGGTGCTGGGAAGCCACAGAATGGTGCAGTAAGGTCTCGCTGTCTTGGTTTCCACCTTAGAAACAATATCATACCCCCTTTCTCATTTCACAGAATGCTCAAATTTAGCATATGTTATAGTGTTTATTGACAATAAAAAGGCAGGATAGCAAAGTGGTTAAGGAATTACTGCACTCAACAACCATAACCTCCTGTCATGCCAGGGATGGCAGCAAATGCCATGCACGGAGGTCAGTGTCAGCAAAGATCAGCTGGCATGCCCAGAACACTGTGGGAACCAAGGGTCTGAGTTATTAGGGCTGTCCACAGATATTCCACTCCTTCTACTCACATAATACACTTGCATTCCCCATGTTTAACGATTTGAATTCAGGATTTGTTTAATTCGGGTATGGTAAAGTGATAGACACAGACAGGAACAACTGCCTTTGAAATAGAGCTTGTTTCTTACAGCTCCCAAGAAAAAGGAGCACTGGCATGCCACACAGGGCTGCCCAGGCAGCACCAGGATGGGGCGGGAGGCAGGAGTACAGGAAGCATGGACCGAAGCCTCCATGACCACAGAGGGGAGAAGTCACAAAGTAGGGAGAGCCCTTATTCGGCATGAAACAAATCACAGATTTGTCTGTGGCTGGAGGGCTTGTGCTATGATCTTTATGCTACCTCGAAAGCGGGACTGAAGGGTGATGGAGACACCTTTGGCCGTTAGTTTGGCCCTATGATTAGTGAATGTCAAATCAGCAATGACAAGATCTGTAGGAGTTGGCTGGAACACCCCACCTTGTGCAGACTGTTCATGCAAGTCGGGCAGGAATCACGAGTGGAAACGGCGTGTGTCACCTCCTGCAAAGGACAGTACAGGGGACACCACACTCCCTTCGCCTGCCACAGTGGCCAGGAAAGCATCCTCCATCAACGTGCATTCCTGAGTGACTACCTGGGTGGCCTGATGGGTCTAGAGTCTTTCAAGGCTCTGCTGGCATCTCATCTGCGAACATTCCACTGGCAACAGCAAATCTCATGGTGGGATGGTGAATTGTATGTGTCAACTTGACTGGGCCACAGGGTGCCCAGAAATTTGGTTCAACATTATTCTGGGTCTGTCTGGAGGGTGATTCCAAATGAGATTAGCATTTACGTTGGCAGACCGAGCACAGCAGCTTGTCCCACTGATGTGGGTGGGCCTCAGCCAGTCAGCTGGAGGCCTGAACAGAGCAAGTCAGAGGGAACTCTTTCTGCTTGACCGCTGTGAACCGGGGCATTGGGTTTTGTGTTTTGTGTTTCTGCCTGTGGACCTGAACGGAAACATCAGAATTTCTCTTGGAAGCCCACTAGCATTTGGACTAGAATTAGTCCATCAGTTTTCCTAGGTCTGCAGTTTGCAAATGCATATCATGAGACTTCTGTTTTCATAATCACGTGAGCCAATTTCTTATAGTATATATTTATAAAATAATATTATGGGCCATGCGCAGTGGCTTACACCTGTAGTCCCAGCACTTTGGGAGGCCGAGGCTGGCAGATTACAAGGACAAGAAATTGAGACCATCCTGGCCAACATGGTGAAACCCCATCTCCACTAAAAATATAAAAAAATTAGCTGGGCATGGTGGCATGCACCTGTAGTCACAGCTACTTGGGAGGCTGAGGCAGGATAATTGCTTGAACCCAGGAGGCAGAGGTTGCAGTGAGCCGAGATCACGCCACTGCACTCCAGCCTGGTGACAGAGCAAGACTCTGTCTCAAAGAAATAAAGAAATAAAAATAATATTATGAACAACATTATTTTATATATATACACACGTATCCTATTGTTTCTATTCTTCTGGAGAACCTTGACTAATTCACAGCGCTAAGCCCAGTGTCAAACTGGGAGACCTCTGTAAAACTACATGGCAAAGGCTGGAGAAAAAAGAAAGACTAAAGATTTGGGGTCACACTTGCAATCTACCACAGATGGCAAGAAGACAGAACTGTTTTTCCCGATATCTGGATATCTGTTTCCAGCCACCCAAAGCTTCCTAAAGATGTGGAAATGCTGTGGCTGCTGCAGCAGTGGGCAGAGGAGTGGTCAGGCCGGGAAGAGGAGGTGCCCGGGTCACCTTTCCCATCCCCAGGATGGCTGGTGGCCACCTGTGCTGTGTGCATTGGAAGTTCTCACCTGTCTCATGGGTGTCTGAATCTGAGGGAGGCAGCACATAATTAACCACTATTGGGAATTTTAGAATATATTTTTAGTTCTCTGGAAATGTCTCCCTCATTATTGTTTGTTATTCAACTTTGAAACACAGGTGTAGGAATCCGCTGTGTGTGGAAGTAAGAAACTGCCCATAACCAATCCTTTTCACACCAACAATGTCTCGCTCAAACTAATATAAGCCAGGCTCTTAATGTTCTTGTTATAGAAGAATAATTCGGCAAGGTAAATAAAGCTGATATTAAAAATCCAATTTTACATGTGAGAAGACATAGAGACATTAAATGGTTTCCCTGTGCCTGAAAACTCATTAACTGCAGAGGTATGGAAGGACGGCAGGGCTCCTGACTCTGGTCCACTCACAGAATCATTTCGAGATGGAGAGCCAGAATTCTGGAGAACAGCCGAGACTCCTGCAGCACGTCTGTGCAACGAGAGCACAAGCAACCCTTCTAGAGAACCGGGTCAGGCATTGGGTCAGCAGATGCTCATGGAGCACTTTCTCCTTCCTCTGTGCCGGGCACGGTGCTATGTTATGCAGATGCAGGGGTGGGCAAAACCAGACCCCATACCTGCCCTTAGGAGCATATTCTGTAAGGGGGCTGGAGGGTGTAGACCTGAATCAAACATTTGCATGCACAAATAGAACCACACAACCCATGCGTACAGTGAGGGGAGGCCCTTGGTGCTGTGAGGACCCACAACAGCAGGCCCCGGGCTGGGCAGAGGGCAGGGAGAGCTTTCCTGGGTAGCTTGAAATAGAATGTAAAGAAGGGGTTGGGGTGATTGAGATAAATAGAAGAAACAGTGTTCTGGGTTAGAGGGTTTAGAACGTGCAAAGGCCTTGTACCTGGCAAAAAGGAAAGACGAGTGGAAGGAAAAGTAGCGTGGCTGAAGCACAGTGGCTCACGAAAGACAAGACTGGATAGAATAGCAGCAGGTCCTCTTGGGCCTGGAGGACATCTTCAGACATTTGTGCCTCATCCAAAGAGAAATAGCAAGACATGGAAGATGTAAAAGCCAGGATCTGTCCTCCAGACCAGGAGACCTCAGCCAGCTGCCCACCCGGAACCAAGTGTGCTGCTTTGCGGGCAGCTCACTCCAAGTGTGCACACTTGTTTTTACTTTGGCCACAAAACTTGACACTTCACTAAAATATTCCTACTCCATGTTTAGCAACAAGAAACCTTCTCTATGCCATTCTTACCCTTTTGAAATGATACCAGATGCCAAGACACACGACAGGAGTAGGGCAAAGAGGTTGAGCTTCAAGGGCAGATTTAGTCTAAGTGTCAGCTGTACTACAAGTTGTGACAATAAGCACCTCACCAGGCTTCTTATTTTAGCCCCTCTTCCGTGCAATGAGGCAGCTTGACTCTGGGGCTGGAAATAGTTCTCTCCTCAACGTGGAGGCAAACGGGGTATCGGACAAGTTGATAATCCCTGAAATCCAAATTGTAATTCGTATAGTCCTTCTCTGGTCATTGAGACAAGTTTTTCATGTGAGCTTAGCTTCTGTTTAGCATTTTAACTGTGGGAGAGGAAGAGTCCTTGAAAGTCCTGTGACTCATTGGTAAAACAAGAAAACGCTGATGAAATATGAGAAACATCGAAAGAAATTAAAAGACATTAAAAATCTATTGTGCATCCTGCACTCCAAAGTCATTTTTAAATGGTAATTACACCTTTGAAGAGCATCTGATTAGTATAAAAAGAACTTTGGGTGACTGTGAAGCTCTTCATCTGATTTCAGTTGATACACAGTGATGATATTCAAGACCAATTTCTGCAGCTTTTACCGCCTGACTGAGCGTTGCTCTGTTTCTGAAGTTTAAAGGGAGTTTCTAATCTTTGGCTTATCGGAGGCTGAGCAAAGACCTGTCATGGTTTATGGAAGTAAAAGAAGGGAGGTAAAAGTATTTTTAAGTGCCCTGTGGAAAGTGCTGTCAAGTTCAGGCTACGTCAAGCTTATGCTTTGTGGTGAAACAAGGATCTAAGACACAAACTCCTGAAAAGAAAGATTCTAGTCCTTTTTTGTCTGGGTCACTCAGGAGCATCGGGACTGACACACTGGGTAAGACCCCTGTTTTCCATCCCCGTCATCAGTAACATAACACTCAGTGCTCCCTGTGTGCCTGGCGTTGTGTTAAGTGCTGTTTCAGTTAAATGTTAGCGCTGTGAAATGGTTTCAGACAAAGGGATTTGTGGTCACTCTCAAGTAAATGCCCGAATGGTCTAACTAGCTTATTAAGCAGGATCACTCATTAAAATCTATTAGATTTGCATAAAATGCACTCTGCAGTACTGCTCTCACAGACACAATGGCAACAGCCCTTTGAACTAAGGCCGTAAGTTTCGTTAATGGGTTACATCAAAATTTTAATGGCCCAGAACTGGGCTACCTAGGTTTACTACCTAGACAGATGTGCTGAACGCTGCTAATGGAAGATTGTACGGTACCGGCTATTTGATGCCCTTCTGTTAAATTCTGTAATGGATACAGATGCCGTTGGTTAACAGTTTTTATTTCCTCCTTAACAAAAAGGGTTTTATAATAAGCAAGTCAACTATTTTTCTTCCGCAAGGACTTCAAGTGCATTTCTGGCCTCATCTCCCACTCTCCCTCTGTCTTCTCCATAAATGCCGCACTGGCCTCCCTGATGCTCCTGGAAAATGCCAGGCTCCTCAGGGCCTTTGTTTTTGTGCAGCCTCTGCTGGAACATTGTGTATGTTTGGGTTCTTGGAGCAGCAAACACCGGAATGGTATCTGACACTCGAGATTATTTGAGAGAAATGCCTGTGGAGGAAAACAAGAAGGGGCTGGAGGAGGCTGGGGACGCAAAGTCTTAAAATGCAGTGCAATTCTGAGAAACTTTTGGCAAGGCTGGTAGTAGAACCCTCCAGCCAGGCTGCCCAGCAGAGGGGTCCTTCACCTTCTTGTAGCAGGCCTGCCTTTATACCCTGCCATGCTTGGTTACTGGCTGACAGTGGTAGATTTCAGGGCGGCAGCCGGCTTTTGGCTAGCAGCTAATAGTCACCCAGTCCCCAGGGGCCACGAGATCTGACCAGTCCCTTCCCATGGCCACACCGAGCTCTCTTGGTCTACATGTTCTCAGGACTGCTTCCCGTACTTTCAGTTTCTGTTAAATATCCCCTCTTCGGGGTCTGCCCTGATCATCCCATATAAACACGTAAATAGCAACCCCTTCATTTTCCCTCACCTTCTACCGCTTGTCAGTTACTGTTATCTGCTTTGTTTATTCATTGCATCAAGATACAACATACAGTCATCCATCAGTATTTATGAGCAATTGGTTCCAGGACCTCCCCCAGATACCAGAGTCCCTAGCACTCAAGTCCCTGACATGCAACGGTGTAGTATTCAGCGTAACCTATGCACGTTCTCCCTATACTTTAAATCATCTCTAGATTACTGGTAACATATACTACAATGTAAATGCTATGCAAATCGTTGTTATACTGTGTCATTTAGAGAAAAATAAAAAGAAAACAAATTGTACATGTTCAATACAATTTAAAGGGCTTTTTTTGCAAATATTTTTGACTCGTGGCTGGTTGAATCAGCAGATGCAGAACTCACAGATACGAAGGACTAAGTGCATTTCCTTGTTGATGTCACATGAGCGCCCTTTAGTAGACTGTAAGTTGCATGAAGGCGAGGACTTTGTTTTGTTAACCAATACAGCCCCATCACCTCAAAAGCCATCTGACACCTAGTTAGCACAAGATGTATATCTGTTAAATGAATAACAAAATTGAACAAGTGTGTATTGGCATCTCCTATGTATTAGGCACTGCTTATACATACACAGATATAAAGTTAAAGATTGCCACTTCACTGTTTGATTTCACCAATAGTTACGTTACAAACAGCATCTGGCCATAATTTTGCAAGCCTGTTGGAGAGCCAGTGTGGTAGACAGACTCGAGGATGGCCCTCGATGATCCCGGTCACCTGGTGTCTAAGCCCTCGTGCAATCCCCTCACCTTGAGTGCAGGCCGACATAGCGGCTTGTGTCTGTCTAATATAGTCCATCAACGGCAGTGGGATGTCCTCTCAGTGACTGGGATACACAAGATTGTGGCTTCCATCTTGCCAGGAGACTTCCTCTCTTGCTGGCATTGATGAAGCCCGATACTTTGCTGCACAGACATACACGGCAAGGAACTGGGAGAAAATTCCCGCTGACAGTCAGCTAGGAAGTGGGGCCCTCAGTCCAACAGCCCAGAAGTCACTGAATCCTTCCAACAGCTGTGTGAGACGGGAAGCAGGTGTTTCCTCAACCAAGACTTCACATGAGACCGGGTCAACACCTAAGCTGAGGCCTCGCGAGAGGCCCTGCAGCAGAGGACCCAGGTAAGTCACACCCAGATTCCTGACCATAGAAACTGTAAGAGAATAGATATGTGTTGTTTTTAGCAACTGAGTTGTGGTGATTTGTCACATAGTAATAAACCACCAATACAGCCAGCTCTCCATGAACCCCAATAGAGAAGCCTCTGACGATTTGTGATTTTTACAGAAAGGTGGTCCCTTTGTGGATCATTTTTCTCATCTATAAATAAATATGCTGGAAAACATCTAGTGCTCTCATACAAATGCAAAATCCATAATTCTATTCATTAAATTCCTCTGACATTAAGGCAGACCTCATTCATATCACATTAAATATAGAATATTTTTGAGAGATAAACTAACACTGAAATGTAAAATAGTTTTAGGTAGTATTTCCCATTTTCCACAATAGTACAGAACAACCAAATAGTTATTTTCTTTTTAGAACATTATTTATTTATTTATTTTTTTTTGAGACGGAGTCTCGCTCTGTCACCCAGGCTGGAGTGCAGTGGCCGGATTTCAGCTCACTGCAAGCTCCGCCTCCCGGGTTCACGCCATTCTCCTGCCTCAGCCTCCGGAGTAGCTGGGACTACAGGCGCTCGCCACCTCGCCCGGCTAGTTTTTTGTATTTTTTAGTAGAGACGGGGTTTCACCGGGTTAGCCAGGATGGTCTCGATCTCCTGACCTTGTGATCCGCCCGTCTCGGCCTCCCAAAGCGCTGGGATTACAGGCTTGAGCCACCGCGCCCGGCCTTTAGAACATTATTTTTATTGTAAAAATAATTTGGAAAATTCAGTATATAATAAAGAAAATTAAAATCCCTCATATAATTGCTGGTAACATATTGATAGCTTGTTTCTAGTCTTTGTATAGATATACATTTAAATATATATGGATTGATTTTACAAAATTGGTATCATACTACATATCCAATTTTGTATTTTTATTTCAATTGATAGTATATAAAAATTAAAAAATTAAAGTCTAATATATAAATCAAAACAAAGATGATGTTTCCACAAAAAATAGTTGATATGGAAAATTTTTTATGTTCTTCGAAACCTTAATTTGAATGACTGTAAAATATTTGGTAGTACAATGTGTCCTTTCGCTATTATGATTACAGTAATATATTAAAATGTGTTAATTTAAATATCAATATATTAATCAATATAAATATGTAACATAATACAGTTATAGATTACTGTATTAGCATAATATACGTATATTATATATTAACATACAATGTTATTTTATTATATTATCTATGTTACATAACTAATTAACATGATTAAATAAATCTGTGACTTTACCCTGTATCGAATTATCTAGACTCCTGGAAACATGGGTGCAGGATAAAGACTTTATCCTTTGCTGAAATTTCTGTCTCTTCTCCCTGCTTCCAGAAAGTCAGTGTTGGAAAATGCCTGTCTCAATGCACACTCCACAGCACGGTTTTTGTTTGTCATTGTTTTTGAGATGGAGCCTCATTCTGTTGCCCATGCTGGAGTCCAGTGGCCTGATCTCAGCTCACTGTAATTTCTGCCTCCTGAGTTCAAGCGATTCTCCTGCCTCAGCCTCCCGAGTAGCTGGGATCACAGGCATGCACCACCATCCCGGCTAACTTTTGTATTTTTAGTAGAGACGGTGTTTCGCCATGTTGGCCAGGCTGGTCTTGAACTCCTGACCTCAGGTGATCCACCCACATCAGCCTCCCAAAGTGCGGGGATTACAGGTGTGAGCCACCACACCCAGCCAGCAGCACTGTTTTATAATCTCTATCATTTTGATAGTTAAATGTATTTGTATCTTGTCATTTTATTTGCGTTTTTTGTTATTTGTATTTGTAATAGCTTTGTTGAGGTAAAATCAATATGAAAAACTGCACATATTTAATGTACAATTTGATGAGTTTGGACATATGTATACACTGATGAAACTATCATTAAAATCAAGATTCATTATTCATGCTTTTGAACCTAGGTTTCATTTTTCATCTATTTACTGTTTCTTTTTTAGTAAACTGCCCAGTGCTTGACCAGTTTTTCTATAGAAAGGGCAGTGTTTTGTCTGGGTGTGGTGGCTCACGCCTGTAATCCCAGCACTTTGGGAGGCCGAGGCGGGTGGATCACCAGGTCAAGAGATCAAGACCAGTCTGGCCAACACAGTGAATCCCCATCTCTACTAAAAACACAAAAATTAGCCGGGCGAGGTGGTGGGCACCTGTAGTCCCAGCTACTCGGGAGGCTGAGGCAGGAGAATCGCTTGAACCCGGGAGGTGGAGGTTGCAGTGAGCCGAGATCGCACCCCTGCACTCCAGCCTGGGCGACAGAGTGCGACTCCATCTCAAAAAAAAGGGCAGCGTTTTTATTAATGATTTCACAGTGGCCAATTATACAGAGATATAGATACACACACGTGTTTGTGTATAAAGTGAGTTGAATTGTCTCCCCTCCAATGATATGTCCACCCAGAACCTGTGACTGTGGCCTTATGGGGGGAAAAAAAAAAAAAAAGTCTTGCCAAAGTTATAAAATGAAGGGTCTTGAAATGAGGTTATCTTGGATTATCCAAGTGGTCCCTAAATCCAATAAGTGTCCTTGTAAGAGAAAGACAAAGATCTGACACACACAGAGATGCACAGAGAAGTGCACGTGAAGACACAGGCAGGGACTGGAGTGCTGCTGTCACGAACCACGACACTTGCAGCCACCAGAAGCTGGAGACCAGGAAGGACTCTCCCCTGGGGCCTCCGGAGGGAACACAGCCCGGCCAACACCCTGATTCAGACTTGGAGCTTCCGTAGCTGGGACACTGTGAGAACCGTTTCCTGACGTTTCGAGGCACTGAAACATCAGTTTCATCACTGACACTTATGGCATGTTGTTCCTGCAGCCCTAAGAAGCTCTCTCTGTGTGTCGGTCTGTCAGTGTGTCTGTGTGTCTGTCAGTGTGTCAGTGTGTCTGTGTGTCTGTGTGTCTGTCAGTGTGTCTGAGTGTCTGTGTGTCTATGTGTCTGTGTGTCTCTGTGTGTCTGTGTGTCTGTGAGTGTCTGTCAGTGTGTCTGTCAGTGTGTCAGTGTGTCTGTGTGTCTA